>NC_030441.2:297500-342500 GCF_001660625.3 Ictalurus punctatus
ACACAATTTCAGTTATTTTGTATTGTTTAATTTTAACCCGATTCTTGAGTTGAACGCTGTCTCCATCTGCTGGTCAAAGTGAGTCATTACATGGTCTCGGGTTAGATTATAAAGATTCTGCACGGAAGAAGACGTTTAAAGCTTTGTGCTTTTACATATATCACAGTAAAAACAGAATATAATTCTGCTTAGTCTTTAATTGTTACTCTTTTTTTTCTATTCTGTTTTTTTGTTTGTTTGTTTGTTTTTGTATTTAACGCGATCCAAGCCAAAAGATGGCGCAAGAGTAGTTCTGGATAATACAGCGACATTACTTTAGGTGTGTTCAAACAATACACCCTGCTCTGTCCTGCACACCGTTTGTTATTGTCATTTAACAGCATGCAGCAGGTTCCATTCGTAGCTTAGTGTGGAAGTTCATGGCACTAGTCGAATTTAGTCGAATTTACAAACGACTAAAAACACACAAGTGACATACTTTCACCGTACCCTTGAGTTAGTACTTCAAACTTACACTGAGCTGCCATAGTGTCGTGTCTCGGGAAAACTAAACTAATTTGTGGTTAATGTAAGATTTAAAAAAGGGCATTTAAACTTATAAACCCATTAAGTCTTCTTTGTATTTTGAGAGGAGAATTTCTTCATGGTATATGATCACTGGAACATATAAACAGGAGTGATGATACGACTAGAGACGGGCTGGTTAAATATCAGTCTACGTAGCGAGCTTCTTTCTAAGTGCAAAATGTCATCCAGCTGAGATATTGGTGAGAAACTACAGCACAGAATATTGTTCGGTTTATGATATATTACTGTAGTTGACATGCGGTTATTTTTTTTTTTTTACAAGAAATGTTAGTTGATCTTCTACTATAAACTCATTTAATGTAGTGAAATGATGTTTTATTTACTCTTGGGCGGTGTGAGACGCCATGCTGGCATGATGTTACGTACTGAACCCCCGGGAGTGAGGAGAAGTTTCTAAGTAGGAATTCTGAGTTCAGGGGAATTTTATTGGGGGGTTGTTTGTTTGTTTGTTTGTTTGTTTATTAATAGCCGGAGGTCAGAAATTCCAGTCACTTTATTCTCTACTAGTTATGACGTACAAGTCAGGTGTTTTTTTTTTTTTTTGGGGGGGGGGGGGGGGGGGGGGCATTCCCTCTATATAGCTTGTATATGTTGAAACGAAATGACGTTCTCCAGGACCACAGTACAACACGTAACAGTACACAAGACAAGGCAGAAAAGTGTGACACGAGTGCAGGACAGTAAGTACACAAACAATATACACAGGATAATATCGGGAGCAAAAAGTATTTGTGGTAAAGTTAGTTTTAGACTAACTTTAAGACTGACTTTAACCCCTGATTTACAGTGGGACTGTCACTCAGCGGTGCGTCAGGTCTCGATGTGCGCAGGAAGACTGCAGCAGCTGCAGATCTGAACACACCTACTGATCACAGAACAGTGCTCTGCGTTAAGAGGCCAAACTCATGGGGATATAAACAAGAATAATTACTACTTCTCTCCGGCATGTAACGCATTTCACTCCTTTCTCTTCGGTCAGAAGGTACGCCAAATTTCATTTCTATTTGAATGTAAACGAAATGAATGTAAACAACTGCATGATTAGTGTTTAATGCGAGCCTGCTGTCTTTCCTGCAGGATCAGTACCTGAGCATTGCGATTATTAAATCGACTTCTAACACTTCTAGCATATTAATTCTGAGGGGAAAAGAGTGAAAGCACGAACACAGAGACTATATCTTTAAATAACCAGTTAGCATAAATAAATATATAAACAAACAAACAAACCGGCTAACATGAAGCTATCCTGCAAAGCTGATTAGTTTACAGTGAATCTGAATCAAATGACCGTTTTCACCTTGATATTAGATAAATGTCTTTTTACGGGTTGTTTTTTTTTAAGTGTTAACGTTAGATTTGTACTTTTTGTAATTATAAGTGAAGTCTTCAGTTCGTATTTACGCTTGTTATTCAACATAGCAGGCTAGCTAGCTGCGTTGCTAAAGTGAATCGGTTCGGTGACAGGAACCGAAACCAAACAGAAGCATCAGTTAAAATGGAATTCAGCGATTTAAATGGCATAAAAAAAATATCTTAAACACTGGGAGAGGAATAATTTGGCCTAAGAATAAGAACGGGAGAAATTAACTTTAAAGATTCTTAAGCAGGCGGTTGTGATATGTGATTTGCGTACGAGTCGAGTCCTTGAGCCGGATCTTTTAAGCGAGTCGACTCGCACGTCTAATGAGCCATATTATTTTTGCTGAAGATTTATCAGTACTTTAGGTTTATGATTAACTAAAGACATTCGACAGAATACATTCTGATTGGTCAGCATGTCAGTGTTTATTAACCTTATATAAAAGCAGATCTGAGAGTAGATCACAGGTCTGTATTAATGCGTATTAATATGTTATTGTTTCTGAAGTAATTGCTTATTCTCACGGACGTGTACAGCGGACGCTCTTTATATTCATGAGTAAACGGATTAAAGGTGTGTGTAGTTGTTGGTATGGTGCTGTTTTGTGTATGGAGACATGTATTTATGTATTATTTATGGAAGGAGTCTCCAGTGTCAGTGCTTTCTGACAGTCAAAGCTGTAGTTTGAACTTTTCTGACAGGACAGAGGAGTTTGCAGGAAGGCGTGTAACCCCTTTACACCCAGCCCTGAGCTGTGGTTTATTTATTTATTTATTTTTTAAAATGTTTTCACCACCTTAACTTGTATTTGTGTCTGTGCAATGTTTGTATCAGTCATGTGAATTCTCATCAACAGTTTGCACAGATTTAATCACAGGATGTTCATCGTGTGATGGTCTGAAGCATCGCAGCGTCACGAGGATATGACTCTCACTTCCTGTTCTTCCTGCTCAGAAATGAATGAGTGTTTCTTTAACCTTTAACACATCTGTAGCTGATGAGACGGAGATGTGGGAATAGTCGATGTAAATGTCATGTCGGGAATAGAACACTTGGGGGCGTCGGAGGAAAACGTGCCGCATTCGATTGAAACTCGATTTGTATTTCATTAAAGAACACATCGTATTCTTTATCCGTTTGTGTTTTAATGTTACGTTCTGATTCGAACTCTCGTCTCGGCTTCAGCTCCACACCATGGTGTCGTATAAGAGGCTGACCCCAGAGGAGGTCAACTTCTCCGGCGTGCCTTTACTGCAGTCTCATGATGATTCTCAGGACAGTGAGCTGAAGGTGGAAGATGCAGAGCGCCCTCTGCTGGCCCGGAGGCCTCAGTGCTCCGTCACTTCTGCCCTGTTGACCCTAGGAGGCTTTATCCTCGTAGTCCTCGGTGTCTGGTTACTAGGAACCGTGCTTTGGCTGCGTAGTACCGCTTCCATAGGAATCCACCGCCCTCCATCACCCGGCAAAGACAACCGGACACGACTGGAATCCTGCTCCGTTATTCCAGAATCCTGGAGGTTCGACTGCTATCCAGAGAGAGGTGTTGTGGTGACTGAGGATTTGTGTCACTCCAGAAACTGTTGCTTTGCACGTGCAGCCAGTGAGCAGAGCGGTGTCCCGTGGTGCTATTATCCAGCAGATTTTCCATCGTATACGCTAGCGGCTATTAACGACACCGAGACGGGATCGATCGGGAAACTGGTCCGTACTCAGAAGACGTATTATCCTATGGATATTGAGGTGCTGAGGCTGGATGTGCTGTACGAGTCGAACAGCAGACTGCGTGTAAAAGTAAGAGCTTTGTTTTTATTTGCTTGCTTGCTAGCTTTGTTTTCGTCATCAGTTTGTTAGCTAACGCATTGCGTATGAGGAGCAACTCCGACGTTCTGCCCCATCTTGTGTTCTGGGTACATACAAACCACAGTGACCATTACAAATCAGAAAACCCAATAGCGTGGACATCTTCGGTCCCACGCTCCTGATTGGAATGTTTGATTGTTTTAATGATCATCTCTGTTCCTCAGATAACAGATCCCGCACAGCAGAGGTTCGAGGTTCCTATAGATGTTCCTGTGGTGGAAAAACGAGCTCCGAATCCCTTGTACACAGTGGAGTTCTCCAAACAGCCGTTCGGGATCATCGTTAAGAGAACACAAACCGGAGCTGTGCTGTAAGTACGTGTGTGAGAGAGAAAGGTGAAAAGGAAAAAAACATTTACAAGTGAGGAGTAACTGAGATTTGTTTTACTCAGTTAATGATGATGATGATGATGATGATAATAATGAGTCTTTAAATGTTAAATGGAGAAATGTCCTGTATTTACAAAATACTAACAGTTTATCAGGAGCTTGCCGACTGCACTGGCGCCGACTGCACTGTTATTGACTGCACTATTATTGACTGCACTGTTATTGACTGCACTGTTATTGACTGCACTATTATTGACTGCACTGTTATTGACTGCACTGTTATTGACTGCACTGTTATTGACTGCACTATTATTGACTGCACTGTTATTGACTGCACTATTATTGACTGCACTATTATTGACTGCACTGTTATTGACTGCACTATTATTGACTGCACTGTCGCCGACTGCACTGTCGCCGACTGCACTGTTATTGACTGCACTGTTATTGACTGCACTGTTATTGACTGCACTATTATTGACTGCACTATTATTGACTGCACTATTATTGACTGCACTATTATTGACTGCACTGTCGCCGACTGCACTGTTATTGACTGCACTGTTATTGACTGCACTATTATTGACTGCACTGTTATTGACTGCACTGTTATTGACTGCACTGTTATTGACTGCACTGTTATTGACTGCACTATTATTGACTGCACTATTATTGACTGCACTATTATTGACTGCACTGTCGCCGACTGCACTGTTATTGACTGCACTGTTATTGACTGCACTGTTATTGACTGCACTGTTATTGACTGCACTATTATTGACTGCACTGTTATTGACTGCACTGTTATTGACTGCACTATTATTGACTGCACTATTATTGACTGCACTATTATTGACTGCACTGTCGCCGACTGCACTGTTATTGACTGCACTATTATTGACTGCACTGTTATTGACTGCACTGTTATTGACTGCACTATTATTGACTGCACTGTTATTGACTGCACTATTATTGACTGCACTGTTATTGACTGCACTATTATTGACTGCACTGTTATTGACTGCACTATTATTGACTGCACTATTATTGACTGCACTGTTATTGACTGCACTATTATTGACTGCACTGTCGCCGACTGCACTGTCGCCGACTGCACTGTTATTGACTGCACTGTTATTGACTGCACTGTTATTGACTGCACTATTATTGACTGCACTATTATTGACTGCACTATTATTGACTGCACTATTATTGACTGCACTGTCGCCGACTGCACTGTTATTGACTGCACTGTTATTGACTGCACTATTATTGACTGCACTGTTATTGACTGCACTGTTATTGACTGCACTGTTATTGACTGCACTATTATTGACTGCACTATTATTGACTGCACTATTATTGACTGCACTATTATTGACTGCACTGTTATTGACTGCACTGTTATTGACTGCACTGTTATTGACTGCACTGTTATTGACTGCACTATTATTGACTGCACTATTATTGACTGCACTGTCGCCGACTGCACTGTTATTGACTGCACTGTTATTGACTGCACTGTTATTGACTGCACTGTTATTGACTGCACTATTATTGACTGCACTGTTATTGACTGCACTGTTATTGACTGCACTGTTATTGACTGCACTGTTATTGACTGCACTGTTATTGACTGCACTATTATTGACTGCACTATTATTGACTGCACTATTATTGACTGCACTGTTATTGACTGCACTGTTATTGACTGCACTGTTATTGACTGCACTGTTATTGACTGCACTGTTATTGACTGCACTGTCGCCGACTGCACTGTCGCCGACTGCACTGTCGCCGACTGCACTGTTATTGACTGCACTGTTATTGACTGCACTATTATTGACTGCACTGTCGCCGACTGCACTGTCGCCGACTGCACTGTTATTGACTGCACTGTTATTGACTGCACTGTCGCCGACTGCACTGTTATTGACTGCACTGTCGCCGACTGCACTGTCGCCGACTGCACTGTTATTGACTGCACTGTCGCCGACTGCACTGTTATTGACTGCACTGTCGCCGACTGCACTGTTATTGACTGCACTGTCGCCGTCTGCACTGTTATTGACTGCGCTGTTATTGACTGCACTACTGGAGAATTCAGCGGCACTGTGTTAGAGTAATATAAAATAATATAATTACAGTTTAACTAAGTGCACTACTGTTACTCTATTGTTACTCTACTCTATTGTAACACTACTGTGTTACTCCGTCTTCATGCACAATGTGAATACTCTACTATACCCTAGCATACTGTAATATACTACACTTAATATAGTGTACTATACTACACTATTAGACTGCACTGTACTGTAATATAGTATGCTCTATTAGACTGTACTGTAATATAGTATGCTCTATTAGACTGTACTGTAATATAGTATGCTCTATTAGACTGTACTGTAATATAGTATGCTCTATTAGACTGTACTGTAATATAGTATGCTCTATTAGACTACACTGTACTGTAATATAGTATGCTCTATTAGACTACACTGTACTGTAATATAGTATGCTCTATTAGACTACACTGTACTGTAATATAGTATGCTCTATTAGACTACACTGTACTGTAATATAGTATGCTCTATTAGACTACACTTGTACTGTAATATAGTATGCTCTATTAGACTACCACTGTACTGTAATATAGTATGGCTTCTATTTAGACTACACTGTACTGTGATATAGTATGCTCTATTAGACTACACTGTACTGTAATATAGGTATGCTCTATTAGACCTGCACTGTACTGTAATATAGTATGCCTCTATTAGACTGATCACTGTACTGTAATCATAGTATGCTCTATTAGACTAACACTGTACTGTAATATAGTATGCCCTCTATTAGCTGTACTGTAATATAGTATGCTCTATTGACTGTACTGTAATATAGTATGCTCTATTAGACTGTACTGTATATAGTATGCTCTATTAGACTGTACTGTAATATAGTATGCTCTATTAGACTGTCCTGTAATTAGTATTCTCTAATTAGACTGTAATGTAATATAGTATGCTCTATTAGACTGTACTGTAAATATAGTATGCTCTATTAACTGTACTGTGAATATAGTATGCTCTATTAGACTGCACTGTACTGTAATATAGTATGCTCTATTAGACTGCACTGTACTGTAATATAGTATGCTCTATTAGACTGCACTGTAATATAGTATGCTCTATTAGACTGTACTGTAATATAGTATGCTCTATTAGACTGTACTGTAATATAGTATGCTCTATTAGACTGCACTGTACTGTAATATAGTATGCTCTATTAGACTACACTGTACTGTAATATAGTATGCTCTATTAGACTGTACTGTAATATAGTATGCTCTATTAGACTGCACTGTACTGTAATATAGTATGCTCTATTAGACTACACTGTACTGTAATATAGTATGCTCTATTAGACTACACTGTACTGTAATATAGTATGCTCTATTAGACTGCACTGTACTGTAATATAGTATGCTCTATTAGACTGCACTGTACTGTAATATAGTATGCTCTATTAGACTGTACTGTAATATAGTATGCTCTATTAGACTGTACTGTAATATAGTATGCTCTATTAGACTACACTGTACTGTAATATAGTATGCTCTATTAGACTACACTGTACTGTAATATAGTATGCTCTATTAGACTACACTGTACTGTAATATAGTATGCTCTATTAGACTACACTGTACTGTAATATAGTATGCTCTATTAGACTGTACTGTAATATAGTATGCTCTATTAGACTGTACTGTAATATAGTATGCTCTATTAGACTGTACTGTAATATAGTATGCTCTATTAGACTACACTGTACTGTAATATAGTATGCTCTATTAGACTACACTGTACTGTAATATAGTATGCTCTATTAGACTACACTGTACTGTAATATAGTATGCTCTATTAGACTGTACTGTAATATAGTATGCTCTATTAGACTGTACTGTAATATAGTATGCTCTATTAGACTGTACTGTAATATAGTATGCTCTATTAGACTGTACTGTAATATAGTATGCTCTATTAGACTGTACTGTAATATAGTATGCTCTATTAGACTGTACTGTAATATAGTATGCTCTATTAGACTGCACTGTACTGTAATATAGTATGCTCTATTAGACTGCACTGTACTGTAATATAGTATGCTCTATTAGACTGCACTGTAATATAGTATGCTCTATTAGACTGTACTGTAATATAGTATGCTCTATTAGACTGTACTGTAATATAGTATGCTCTATTAGACTGCACTGTACTGTAATATAGTATGCTCTATTAGACTACACTGTACTGTAATATAGTATGCTCTATTAGACTGTACTGTAATATAGTATGCTCTATTAGACTGCACTGTACTGTAATATAGTATGCTCTATTAGACTACACTGTACTGTAATATAGTATGCTCTATTAGACTACACTGTACTGTAATATAGTATGCTCTATTAGACTGCACTGTACTGTAATATAGTATGCTCTATTAGACTACACTGTACTGTAATATAGTATGCTCTATTAGACTACACTGTACTGTAATATAGTATGCTCTATTAGACTGCACTGTACTGTAATATAGTATGCTCTATTAGACTACACTGTACTGTAATATAGTATGCTCTATTAGACTACACTGTACTGTAATATAGTATGCTCTATTAGACTACACTGTACTGTAATATAGTATGCTCTATTAGACTACACTGTACTGTAATATAGTATGCTCTATTAGACTGTACTGTAATATAGTATGCTCTATTAGACTGTACTGTAATATAGTATGCTCTATTAGACTGTACTGTAATATAGTATGCTCTATTAGACTGTACTGTAATATAGTATGCTCTATTAGACTACACTGTACTGTAATATAGTATGCTCTATTAGACTGTACTGTAATATAGTATGCTCTATTAGACTGTACTGTAATATAGTATGCTCTATTAGACTGTACTGTAATATAGTATGCTCTATTAGACTGTACTGTAATATAGTATGCTCTATTAGACTACACTGTACTGTAATATAGTATGCTCTATTAGACTGTACTGTAATATAGTATGCTCTATTAGACTACACTGTACTGTAATATAGTATGCTCTATTAGACTGTACTGTAATATAGTATGCTCTATTAGACTGTACTGTAATATAGTATGCTCTATTAGACTGTACTGTAATATAGTATGCTCTATTAGACTGTACTGTAATATAGTATGCTCTATTAGACTACACTGTACTGTAATATAGTATGCTCTATTAGACTGTACTGTAATATAGTATGCTCTATTAGACTACACTGTACTGTAATATAGTATGCTCTATTAGACTACACTGTACTGTAATATAGTATGCTCTATTAGACTGCACTGTACTGTAATATAGTATGCTCTATTAGACTACACTGTACTGTAATATAGTATGCTCTATTAGACTGCACTGTACTGTAATATAGTATGCTCTATTAGACTGCACTGTACTGTAATATAGTATGCTCTATTAGACTGCACTGTACTGTAATATAGTATGCTCTATTAGACTACACTGTACTGTAATATAGTATGCTCTATTAGACTGTACTGTAATATAGTATGCTCTATTAGACTGTACTGTAATATAGTATGCTCTATTAGACTACACTGTACTGTAATATAGTATGCTCTATTAGACTACACTGTACTGTAATATAGTATGCTCTATTAGACTACACTGTACTGTAATATAGTATGCTCTATTAGACTACACTGTACTGTAATATAGTATGCTCTATTAGACTACACTGTACTGTAATATAGTATGCTCTATTAGACTACACTGTACTGTAATATAGTATGCTCTATTAGACTACACTGTACTGTAATATAGTATGCTCTACTAGACTACACTGTACTGTAATATAGTATGCTCTATTAGACTACACTGTACTGTAATATAGTATGCTCTATTAGACTACACTGTACTGTAATATAGTATGCTCTATTAGACTGTACTGTAATATAGTATGCTCTATTAGACTACACTGTACTGTAATATAGTATGCTCTATTAGACTACACTGTACTGTAATATAGTATGCTCTATTAGACTACACTGTACTGTAATATAGTATGCTCTATTAGACTACACTGTACTGTAATATAGTATGCTCTATTAGACTACACTGTACTGTAATATAGTATGCTCTATTAGACTACACTGTACTGTAATATAGTATGCTCTATTAGACTGTACTGTAATATAGTATGCTCTATTAGACTGCACTGTACTGTAATATAGTATGCTCTATTAGACTACACTGTACTGTAATATAGTATGCTCTATTAGACTACACTGTACTGTAATATAGTATGCTCTATTAGACTACACTGTACTGTAATATAGTATGCTCTATTAGACTGTACTGTAATATAGTATGCTCTATTAGACTGTACTGTAATATAGTATGCTCTATTAGACTACACTGTACTGTAATATAGTATGCTCTATTAGACTGCACTGTATTGTAATATAGTATGCTCTATTAGACTACACTGTACTATGCTATACTATACTGTAATGTACTATACTGTACTCTATTATATGAGCGTGTTGTACTTGTTGTCTTTAAGGCTGAACACGACTGTAGCTCCGCTCTTCTACGCGGATCAGTTCCTGCAGATGTCTACGTCCTTATCGTCGAATTTCGTTTACGGGCTCGGTGAACATCGCTCCAACCTGGTGCATGATGTGCAGTGGAGCACGTTCACCATGTGGGCTCGGGATGCAGCTCCGGAAGTGATTATCAGCTTTACTCTTCCAAACACACACACACACACACTTACTATAAGTAATCGTGTGATATTTCAGGCTTCAGGATCTGGACCGGGTTTGTTATATTTCTGTTTCCTGCTCCTGTAGGAGTTGATCAACCTGTACGGTGTTCATCCATTTTATCTTCTCATGGAGGCTGATGGACTGGCACATGGGTCTTTCCTGCTCAACAGCAATGCTATGGGTAAGACACACACACACATTCATTTTTATGATGTACATACACACACCACAGTGTAATTGTGTGTGTGTGTGTGTGTGTTAGACAGGGGTGTAAGGTCTACTAAACGGAAAGTGGCCTCTGGACTCTTATATAGCGGTTTTATTGTTAACTACAGAATAAAAGCTGCAGCAGGATAGATAAGATCCTCCGTTATATCTTCTTCTCTCTCGGGTATTAATGCTGACTCGACCTCCGGAAACGTTCACTGCAGCGTGAAAACCATCCGAGTGTCTCTGTCGTCCTTTTACACTCCTAAAAAACGTGTATTTTATATTTTCTGTATATTAAAGAGTGCAATTTCGACCGAAAACACACACACACACACACACACACACACATCCCATGACCACATCGTTACATATCTATGGACTTTTATACAGCAGTCCAATAAAAGCTGCGGAAGATCCTTTGTTTAAAGATCGGGGGTTAAATAACAGCTCGCTGCTTCCTCTAAACATCTCCGTCACGTGTTCCTGTAACGGCTCCGACACGTGACGTGACCCTATAAGGTCATTAATGCGATAAATGACTGCAGACTCTTCTGAGAGAATTTTTTGGATCATAGAAATTTGCATTTTACACGTTACACCCAACAAAACAGCCACAGCCGAAAGAAAGGGGAGAACAAAAAACAACAAACAAGCATTCAAACACACACACACACACACAAAAAAAAAAAAAAGGTAAGATGATCAGTGTTTAATGATTTAGTGTTGATTGTTATCTGAAAGGTTGAAATATTTTCGCGTTATTTTAGACATCGTCCTGCAGCCTGCTCCGGCTCTCACCTGGCGCACGATCGGCGGAATTCTGGACTTCTACGTTTTCCTCGGCCCGGATCCCGGCTCCGTGGTTTCCGAGTACCTGGAGGTCGTAGGTCAGTGAAGTGTTCACAACACGAGAACTACAAATATCAACCCACACACACACACACACACACACACACCAGGACAAGCGTTCCATTTATTTACTCGAAGAATCTTCTCCAATATCAAATCTCTACATTCCTGCCGTGTGTATCTGGAATGTTCTTTAGACAGCGCACTGCGCTATTCCGAGCACGGTGTAGCACTGCGCGGCGTTATTTTAATACAGGTATAGAATATTATACACGATGTGTATCATCGTACACGTGTACCTTCACGCGCATGTTTGGAGCGATTGCGCGGTCAGTAAGACGTCTGATCGTTCCCGTGTGTTGTAAACAGGAAGGCCTGCGATGCCGGTGTACTGGGCACTGGGTTATCATCTCTGTCGCTGGGGTTACGACTCCAGTAATAAAACCTGGGAGGTTGTGAGAGAGATGAGGAATTATGGGATGCCGCAGGTACACTGCACACTAACACTTCACTCCGTGTGTGTGTGTGAGAAATGTAGTTAAAACTGTACAGAAAGAAGAGAATATAGTGTGTGTGTGTGTGTGTGTGTGTGTGTGTGTGTTTCAGGATGTGCAGTGGAATGATATTGACTACATGGACCGCGCTCTGGACTTCACCTTAGACCCGCTGAACTTCTCCACACTGCCTGACCTGGTCAAGGATCTTCACCTACACAGCCAGCGTTACGTCATGATCTTGGTACACACACACACACACTCTCTTAATGCTGAACGACTGTGTGTGTGTGTACCAAGATCATGACGTGTGTGTTCATGTCTTTCCGGGCTTCTTTTCTTCTCGTTTTTTCCTTTCAGTTCTTTCTTCATTTACAACTTTTATTTTGTAGCTCAAACCGAACGCGTGTCTCGGTCTTTCTTCCCGGACGTCTTCCGTCCTCCCTCTCGGTTTGTTCTCCGCTGCTCCTGCACTGTTCTGCTGAATCGAATGAGTGTCTTGTCTTTCCTCTCTCCTCCGCACGTCTCAGGACCCGGGGATCAGCAGCACTCAGCCCCCCGGTACGTACGGGCCGTTCGAGGAGGGGATAAAGAACGGCGTGTTCATCAACAGCTCCGGCGGAGGAACGCTGATCGGGAAGGTAAGCGACGGAGGAATAATCCGGCTCGCGTGTGATCGTGCGGATGACTCCGTGTCCGGCCGTTAGTCTTTAGACCGGACGTATTCCGTCCGTCTGAGTGTTTATTATCCATTAACTTGGATTGTCTGTGTTTCCGTGTTCCTCAGGTGTGGCCGGGACTTACGGCATTCCCGGACTTTTCCAACCCGGACACACACGAGTGGTGGTACCGAAACCTGCAGGAGTTCCACAACCGAGTCGCGTTTGACGGCCTGTGGATCGTGAGTGACGCCCGTCATCGTCGTCGACGTTTGTCGTGTGCCCGCACTCGCACGTCGTCACGTTTATTCACTTCCTTCTCCTTGCTTTCGTGTAGGATATGAACGAACCGTCGAATTTCTTCGACGGATCCGTAGACGGTTGTCCTGACGACCAACTAGAAAACCCTCCTTACACACCGTGTACGAAGGACCTTGTGTATATTGCTGGATTTTACCGTAACGGGATGAAGCTCGGGATAACGTACGTGTTCGATTATCTCACGCAGATGTTCTGGGCGGCAGTCTGAGGGCCAAGACCGTGTGTGCGTCTGCACGACAGAAAACCACCTCACACTACAACCTGCACAGCCTGTACGGACTTATGGAAGCCAAAGCAACAGCGAGGTACCGCGTACACTCCGGTTTATACACGTACATTCTTATGTGTGATTCTTATGTGTATACACACACACACACACACACTGCTGTCTGTACCTTAGATGAAATGATATGTGACTCATTAAAAACTCCCCTCCTACTCATATTCCCCGTGTGTGTGTGTGTGTCAGTGCTTTGAAGAGGATCCTGGCGAAGCGCCCGTTTGTGATTTCCCGCTCCACGTTCCCGAGTCAGGGGAAGTACTCCGGTCACTGGCTGGGAGATAACAGGAGCCAGTGGAAGGACTTGTACATGTCCATTCCAGGTACTGCTCCAGGACGCCACGCGGAAGCCCGCTGGACGTTCGTCGTGGTCAGGCTTTAAGTTTTCCCGGCGCGTGATCCAAACGGTAGCGTATTCCAGCGAGAGTGTTTTGTTTTTTTTCTTTTCTTTTTCTTTTTTCGCAGGCGTGCTGACGTTCAATCTCCTGGGCGTTCCGCTGGTGGGCGCGGACATCTGCGGCTTTTCCCAGAACACCACGGAGGAGCTGTGCGTGCGCTGGACGCAGCTCGGAGCCTTTTACCCCTTCGCCAGAAACCATAACACAAAAGATTCAGCGGTGTGTGAAGTGCGCTGGACTTTCACGCACGCTTCGAAACGAACACGTGACACGCCGCCTGCATTCATTCCGTTTAAATCGCACGTTGATTTCATTCACACACAAACCCCTGTCAAATATATGCTAACGTGTGTGTGTGTGTGTGTGTGTGTGTGTGTTGGTTTTAAAGCCTCAGGATCCAACGGCGTTCAGTCCGGCCGCTCGGACCGCGATAAAGGACGCTCTCCTGCTCCGTTATTCCCTCTTTCCTTTCCTGTACACGCTCTTCCACTACGCGCACGTCCAGGGACACACCGTGGCGAGACCCCTGTTTTTCGAGTAAGACTCCTCCCGGTGGCGCAGCCGTGTCCCGCTGAAACGCACCGTCAGATTGTTGTGTTTATTTCCTTTAAATCAGCTGTGATCTGCGTTATGTTTCAGGTTCCCTACAGACGGAACGACGTACACCATCGATAAACAGTTCCTGCTGGGGAAGAGCGTGCTGGTGACGCCCGTTCTGGAGCCCGGAGTGGATTTCGTGGTTGGCTACATGCCTGAGGGGCTCTGGTACGATTTTTACACAGTAAGAGCCTCGTGTCTTTCTTTCTCTGCCTGATTCCAGTGTAGGGTTTATATATAAAGTATGTTTTACGTGAGGAATAAACGTGTGTGTGTGTGTGTGTGTGTGTGTGTGTGTGTGTGATCCAGGGCACCTCATTGGTCAGTAAAGGTGAAGAGATGAAGCTTCATGCTCCTCTGGACAAAATCAACCTCCATCTGAGAGAAGGATCCATCATTCCTACACAGGTACTCCGCGTGACCCCACACACACACACACACACACACACACACACACACACACACACACACACACACACCTGCAGGGTTTTTTAACCTGTGGGTATCGGATCGGTACCGTCTCTAGGTTTCACGTATTTGTTTAAAAACAATTTTCATTAGCTATAAGAATGAATTTGGATTATTTTCGTGTTCATACTGGTGACACGTTTTCTCTCTGTGTGTGTGTGTGTGTGTGTGTGTGTGTGTGTGTGTGTGGCGCAGAGGCCCAACACTACACTGTGGGTGAGCAGCGGTCAGCCCCTGCACTTGATCGTGTGTCTGAGCGAGGACAGTCAGGCTGACGGAGATCTCTTCTGGGATGACGGAGAATCTCCGGACACGTACGAGACGGGCGAGTACGCCTACATCGTGTTCAGCCTGAAACAGGTACTCCCCAAATCACGTCGCCGTCGTATGACATACGCACGCGATAGAGACGAAGACGCGTCGGAAACGAGCGCGTCCTAATGCATCATCGACGCCGTCCGACCAATCGGAATCCGGAACTCGGCGGCACGGTAATAATCCTGTAATCGTCATTCTACCGTTCTCTAGAACACGATGACGTCACAGGTGCTACGCAGTCATGTGGAGGCCACGTACCTCACGGTGGAGACGGTTTCGTTTTACGGCGTGAAGACGGCGCCGAGCAGCGTCACCGTGAATTCGCAAGAAGCGCCGTTCAACTACACGTCCAATCAGGTCTCACGTCCTAACTGACTAACTGTGATGAGGAGAAGCGCCATCGTGTTCGTATTACACCTATTAACCTGTGTCTCTCTCTCTCTCCCTCTCTCTCCCTCTCCCTCTCTCTCTCTCTCTCTCTCTCTCTCTCTCTCTAGGTGTTGAGAGTAGACGAGTTGGGTCTGAACCTCAGTCAGAACTTCACCCTCAGCTGGAAATGATCCAAAATCAAAAGCCTCGTGTTTGCCGCTTTATTATTTATTTTTAATTCCAGTGTAATCTTCAGAAAGGTACGAGTAAGTGCACTTCGTACAAAAAAAAGCAAAAGAATAAATCTCAAGACTTGATTTAACGGCGTTTTAGATCAGCAGGGTTTTTTAGTTGTTTTTGTTTAGAATTCAGACACAGTCGCATTTCAAATTTTAAGAAAATAAAAACGTCATTTGCAATAATCAGAAGGGAGACGATGGATCAGAGCGCGCGATGTTCTCCCAGCATTCAGGGAACGGGCGTGGTGCAATACGCTTCAGCGAACTCGCGAAATAAGGAATTCGGACGTTTACGGATTCGCTGCAGCGCTCCCCGAGACACCCGCTTTCTCCGCTGAAGCGGCCAATGAAATTCTCCCGTCGTTAGAAAAATCGCCAGTAGCCGACCGCACGCTCCCGTGAACTCGTGTATGCGGAGAGCGCTTCGCTCCGAGCGAGTCACGCCGGATTCACCGAAGGGGAACGGACGTGTGGGAGTTTCGTCAAGTCTGAGCCAATAGAAAGAAAGGGGCGGGGCGGCGTGGTCGTCCATCATGACGTACGAGTTTCGCCTGGAAAAAGAAATCTATAAATAAATAAATAAATAAACGCGCTATAAACGCTGGTCCACAGACGTGTGCTGCGGTTTTACCGCGAGGCGTTAACGATAACGTCTACATCGAGAATTTAGGACAGCGATCCGAACGATCCCGAATCCCAGGAGTAAAATGACTCTGTTTGGACAGAGTACTATAAAGAGTGTTTTTTATATATAATGTATAACGTTGACGGATTCTATCGGCTTGATTGCACTAAATCGTGACGCATGTAAAGTGTTGCATGTTTAAACTTCGTCTTTATCACCGGGTTAGTGCAGGTTTTTTTTGGTTGTTTTTGTGGGTAATAATTGGACTTTTTTGACACTTGAAGGTGTACGGAGAAGATTACATTACTGTAGAAGGTTGATTTGAAGGGTTTTGTGCCTTATAACGCATCAGAACTGTGATCTTTTTCTTCTGCAGCTGCTTTACTGTGAATGTCTTCAAATTCTGTGAAACGCTTTAAAGCCAAAAAGCTTCGGCGGTGCTGCTCCGCCTCCGCCGGCGAATGTCGCATTACTACATGCTTTCCATAGCTGTAGAGCTTTTCTTCCTCTTTTCTTTTTTTTACATCTAAATGTAATTATTCTTCTCATCTGTAATGTCTGTGCTTTTAATGAAGAAATGTAGAAATAAAGATATTTTTAGCTTTGAACAGACTGTCTCGCCGCACATACAGACGGGGTTTGGGACGGGGTTTGGGACATGAAGCCGGGGTTTTGGACGTACAGACGGGATTTGGGATGTGAAGACGGGGTTTGAGACGTACAGACGTGGTTTGGGACGTACAGACGGGGTTTGAGACGGGGTTTGAGACGTACAGACGTGGTTTGGGACGTACAGACGGGGTTTGAGACGGGGTTTGGGATGTGAAGACGGGGTTTGAGACAGGGTTTGGGACGTGAAGACGTGGTTTGGGACGTACGGATGGGGTTTGGGATGTGAAGACGGGGTTTGAGACGGGGTTTGGGACGTGAAGACGGGGTTTGAGACGTACAGACGTGGTTTGGGACGTACAGACGGGTTTGAGACAGGGTTTGGGACGTGAAGACGGGGTTTGGGACGTACGGATGGGGTTTGGGACGTGAAGACGGGGTTTGGGACGGGGTTTGGGACGTACAGACGGGGTTTGGGATGTGAAGACGGGGTTTGAGACAGGGTTTGGGACGTGAAGACGTGGTTAAAGTAGCTGAACTTTATTGAAACAATAAAGTGAGACAGTCTGCAGAGGGTCTGAATTATACACACACGTCTTTATATACCTCTCTGAAGCAGTAGAGTTATCCCTCGGCGGCGCGTTCACCTTCTCGTTCCAGAACAGACCGATCTCCATCGCCTTGACGAGTTATTCACGTCCATATGATACCTTATATTTGTGGCGCACACGTAGACAGATGTATTTTCTCTAAAAGTCTTACCAGACCTGGGTTTTTTACTTTCGTCAGAACCGCTCTCAGCAGCAGGAGCCCTTCTTTCCTCCTGCTCTGTTGGTACGACCTCTGCCTGACCTTCATCGCCATCGCCTGAGACTGCCCTTGGTTCTCCCTTACCTTCATTTAGACCCTCTCTCACGTCTCGGCTTGTCCTCACTTCTGAGATGTCAGCCACTGGATCGTCCCCTTCGATCACCTGATCCCCCTTTCTCCTAGGTCTAGGTTCTCACTCCGTATGGCCCTTCCCTTCTGTGCTGGAACACCACTGGTACACGTGTTCTCCAGGAGTCAGTGGCCAAGGAACGTCTGTCTCCTCTCTCGGTCCCCAGCTCTGTTCCTGTGAATAGCTAGCTTCATACATAGCAGTTAGTTATCTCATATACGCTCTCCTTTCCATCTGCAGTTACTCCAGCGCCAGTCCTTCATAAGGACCTCTCAGGTATGACACAGACATGCGTCGACAGAGACCAGTCGTCCTGCTGCTTTATCTTTCCCACGACTTCCCCGTCGCGCACCGGTTAAACCACACGCCTCTGAAACCCGTACAGTGAGAAGTGCAGGAGGTACGATCAGAATTCTGTTCAACTATTTACTCGGTATGTTAAAGTGGCGTTCCAACTCGGTTTTTTTCACGTTATTTAAAAGGAATTTAAGTGTCGTGTACTTAATTCCCACGGTTATGAACACCGGTCGTTACGGTGACGATCATTTTAAAATGACGTCGCTCCGGTTAGATCTTCTCCAGTCGAGCACAGCCTTTTAAACCGGGAGAAGGCTTGGAGGACGGGTTGGAAACTCGGTTCTGGTAGGTGTCTAAGAGCTGTTACTGCCATAGAGTCAAGCTGCTTTAGACAAACACAAAGCTCTTAAAGTACACACTTCGAATACCTCCTGTTAGTGTTGTGTAGATTGAGACTATTCGTGCTGGGCAGAGGTACGGACTGGCACAGGAAACTGTTCGGCCTACTGTACAGTAAGACACAGAATTGATCTACCTCGGTACACACTTGGAATATAACTTGATCAACAAGTGTAGTGTGGATTTAGATAATGCTAATCCTCACTGCTAATGCTAATCACGGTTGGTTATACACACGTGATTATACATTATTAACATATCCAGACATTAGTACACTTTGTAGTTGCACACATTGATTACACTTTCTATTCTAGCAAGGAAGGTGGAGCGTGTTGCTAAGCTAACGTGCTGCTGGAGGGGGCGGGGTTCAGTGTGACTCAGCAAGACTGAACGAGTTCTACAGGAGCGTCTACTGAACGCCACGCCCAGTGGGGTATTTACCCAACACACCGCCGGGCCGTGCCGCTCCTGCCTCCAGGGGAGTTCCAGGGAAAGGTGGTGTAGATACGGGACAGGAAGAAAAAGAAGAAATCAAGACATGCGCGCGCACACACACACGCGCGCACACACACACACACACGCGCGCGCACACACACACACGGGCCTGAATGTGTTCAGTGCTGAAGGGAAAATTCCACCTCATCAACAGAACTCTGATATTAAACAGAAGCTGTATAAATATAATAAAAAAATTAAATAAATTGACGATAAAAATATATTAAACAATAACAAAACCTTCACTAATTAAAATGGTCAAGTTTAGTCATAAATAAAATGAGTAATAAATAAACCGGTGCATTGTGGGTAAACAAGACAAATAAATGAGGATTTTATTGCATAGACTGGTCTGTATTTGTCTGGAATAATAATATATAATAATTATAACCTGCTCAGGATTACAGGAGAGGTGGAGGAGAGGTGATAGATAGATAGATAGATAGATAGATAGATAGACGGATATATAGATAGATAGACAGATATATAGACAGATATATAGACAGACAGATATATAGATAGATAGATAGATAATCAGACAGATATATAGATAGATAGATATATAGATAGACATAGATAGATAGATATATAGATAGACAGATAGATAGATAGATAGATAGACGGATATATAGATAGATAGACAGATATATAGACAGATATATAGACAGACAGATATATAGATAGATAGATATATAGATAGACATAGATAGATAGATATATAGATAGACAGATAGATAGACAGATATATAGACAGATATATAGACAGACAGATATATAGATAGATAGATAGATAATCAGACAGATATATAGATAGATAGATATATAGATAGACATAGATAGATAGATATATAGATAGACAGATAGATAGATAGACAGATATATAGACAGACAGATATATAGATAGACAGATATATAGATAGACAGATAGATAGATAATCAGACAGATAGATAGACAGATATATAATCAGACAGACAGATATATAGATAGATAGATAGATAGATGGATAGATAGATAGATGGATAGATAGATAGACAGACAGATAGATAGATAGACAGAGTTTCCTGTTGTATGAACCACAGAAAGTGATGTAATTCCGGAAAGTCTGTTCATCTGTTCTCAACCCCTCAGGATTATATCCTGTATTATGGGAACCTGATTATAGGCAGCGTTAAGAGTGAAGCGCGCACACACACACACACACACACACACACACACACACACACACACACACAGAGAGAGAGAGAATTCACTTTTACTTTTCTTTTTCTTCTTTCCCCATTCTCACTCCCTTTGTGTGTGTGTGTGTGTGTGTGAAATTGTTCTCCTGTGACTCCGCCCACTCAGCAACAGCGCAATGAAAAGTTTCCATGTGAAAGTGGTAGAGGAGGAGGTGGAGAGAGAGGAGGAGGTGGAGAGAGAGGAGGGAGAGGGGGGAGCTGGTGGTTTGGTGGTGAAGTCGCGGCTCTGCTCTGCTCTGCTCGGCTCTGCTCGGCTCGGCTCTGCTCTGCTCGCGGTGAGGGTTGAAGCTCAGACCTCCAGCCTCATGTGGATGTTGTTGGTCATCAGCTCCGCGTTAGTCGTCGTGTTTTGGGCTGACTGAGTGAGTGAGTGAGTGAGTGTGTGTGTGTGTGTGTGTGAGAGAGAGAGAGAGAGAGAGAGAGAGAGAGTGTGTGCGCGCGCGCGCCATGGCAGCGGTGAAAGCTCTTCAGCAGTGGTGTAAGATCCAGTGTGAAGGTTACAGAGATGTTTCCATCACCAACATGACCACCTCGTTCAGAGACGGACTGGCGTTCTGCGCTCTCATCCACAAACACAGACCCGATTTAATGTGAGTATTGTGTGTGTGTGTGTGTGTGTGTGTGTGTGTGTGTGTGTGTGTCTATGTGTATATGTATGTGTATGCGCGCGCGCGTAGTGTTAGGACGCCCTTCCCTAAAACATGCACACGTACACACTGAGCTCGCGCGCCGCAGCGTGTTAAAGCCCAGCACTGCTCATATGCACGCGCTGAGAGGATTTTATTAAAGTGGAGCTCCACTCTCAAACACCTCGCCGGTCTACACACACACACACACACACACACACACACACACACACACAGTTTCTTGCTTGCTGCTGAAGTTAGTGCTTGTGTCCTGCTCTGACGTCACAGGGGGCCTTTCTTATCACTGCAGTGATGTAAGGTCAGGTTTCACCGTGCACCTACAAACACGTTTCATTCTCCAGCATCATATGAAGTCATGAGAGGTCCCGCACACCGCTAGTGGAGACGTTCACGCACACACTGGACTCGAACGTCCAGCTTTACGTTACAGCTGAAGCGTTTGAGCAGCGTGTACAGATGGCAACACTAAAGCGCTGCTGCATCGCTCTCTCTACGTAGAGATGACGTGAGGGATGATGCATTCAAATCCGTGTTTGGGATTTCAAGCGTATTTATACGAGTTCGGAGGCGGCGATGCTCCGGTGGCTTTGCTCGGAACAGTTGGACGGTGTGAGAATCCTTTTGTTTATTTCTATCCCATCAAAGGACAGATGGATTCGTTTATCGTTCTCACTTAGACGTTATACTTATATTAGTATCCGGTACGACTGTTGTTGTTGTTGTTGACATGCCTCCGACTCAGGGAAAGTCTGACGTCATTGTGCTGGCGCTACCAGAACGGCATTGTGGGTAATAATATTATTAATATGCAAATTATTCCGAATGTGTGTCTCTTAAACGGTTCTTGTTGTTTTTCTTGCAGAGACTTTGACTCCTTGAAAAAAGGAAACGTTTACGACAACAACCACCTGGTAAGCGCTTTTTATCTAACGTTTAACATGTCCAGATCTTTTCACACGGTCCAGGTCACTCTGCGTCGCCGGGATGGTGATCATCTTCCAGCAGCGGCACGCCCCCGTGCCCTAGACTTGTGTCGCTAGTACGAGCTCGGTGTCCGCGTGCTCGAGATCGGACTCGCGCTGTGTAGAACATGATGAACTTCTGTTCTGTAAATAAATTAGGAACGTTCCAGAGCTTCTTTCTCAAAAAGATCATCGGCGCAAGATGATGCCTCTGGAGAAAGTTATAAAGAGACGAGCGTTTTTTTACGATACGCGCTCGCTATATTTTCCGAAACGTGAGTGCTGGTAGAGTCGGTGTGCGAAAGCGGAATGCCGGTAGTTCTCCTGGTGTTTAGGTTCCTCACTCTTTTTAGTTCCTACATGCGAGGAGTTCCTGTTTTTCAGTATGTGTGCCGATACGCGGGACTGGGGGTTTTACTCGGCTGATCGGTCAGCTAAAACGTTTCGGGTCTGTTCCCCCGTCTCGGCGTGGACAGTTTTGAGTGTTCCCAAACCCGTACGCGGGAACACCTCGAGCTTGCGTGGGAATTTTCTGCACTTTCCGTCAGGGTTGTCCCGAGACCTGAAAGCGAAAGCATGTTTAATAGTTTATGGTAAAACCCGAGGCGTGGCCCATTGTGTTGATGTCTGGGCAGATTGCAGGCGAGGGCTTGTCTCCGCTGTAGAATGTGGAGCGGTCCGGTTTCGTCTTTCTCCTTTAACTTTAGGAGTGCTTTAATTGTTTAGGATCGTGCCGTTCGATCCCGGATTTGTTTGTTCTTTGTGTCTGCGTTCTCGGGCTGATGTTTGATGAACGCGGGTCAGGAGGAGCTGCCTTCAGGCATTTCCTGTCTCCTTATTTACTGTAGGTTCTTCTTCGTCATCCTAATAGTAGTTTAGGAATTGGGCAGCTGTGTACAATCACATATTCCGGGGAAACGGCGAGCAGCTCAGCTGGTTCATATCACGACACTTCTGATTAATCTCATCATGGGCTATGATATGTCTTGCTGATGGAATGTTCTAGAATAATTCTAAGAAGAAGACTAAGCCAGACCTGGTTGTGAAAGCTGCATGATTTCAGTTTACACCCACACGCTATAAGAATCTGATGATGTATAAAAATAACTATTACAGAACAGTCGTCAGTCATACTTCTTTACTCCAGACTGCTTTGACTGGTCTGGAATGAAGATTTGAAATGAATACGGAAATTCACAGGAGTTAAATAAATGTCTGGAGATTATACAGTATCTCACAGAAGTGAGTGCACCCCTCACATTTGTGTAAATATGTGATGATATCTTGTCATGTGACACACTGAAGAAATGTCACTGTGCTACAGTGTAAAGTAGTGAGTGTACAGCTTGTGTAACAGTGTCAATTTACCGTCCCCTCAAAATAACAACACACAGCCATTAATGTCTAAACCGCTGGAAACAGAAGTGAGTAGGGTGGAGGGAGACGGGTGGAGAGAGAGAGAGACGGGTGGAGGGAGACGGGTGGAGAGAGACGGGTGGAGAGAGAGAGAGACGGGTGGAGAGAGAGAGAGAGAGACGGGTGGAGAGAGAGAGAGAGACGGGTGGAGAGAGAGGGAGACGGGTGGAGAGAGAGAGAGACGGGTGGAGGGAGATGGGTGGAGAGAGAGAGAGACGGGTGGAGAGAGACGGGTGGAGAGAGACGGGTGGAGAGAGAGAGACGGGTGGAGGGAGACGGGTGGAGAGAGAGAGAGACGGGTGGAGGGAGACGGGTGGAGAGAGAGAGAGAGACGGGTGGAGAGAGAGAGAGAGAGAGAGACGGGTGGAGAGAGAGAGAGACGGGTGGAGGGAGACGGGTGGAGAGAGAGAGAGACGGGTGGAGAGAGAGAGAGACGGGTGGAGAGAGACGGGTGGAGAGAGAGAGAGACGGGTGGAGGGAGACGGGTGGAGAGAGAGAGAGACGGGTGGAGGGAGACGGGTGGAGAGAGAGAGAGAGAGACGGGTGGAGAGAGAGAGACGGGTGGAGGGAGAGAGAGAGACGGGTGGAGAGAGAGAGAGAGAGAGAGACGGGTGGAGAGAGAGAGAGACGGGTGGAGGGAGACGGGTGGAGAGAGAGAGAGAGACGGGTGGAGAGAGAGAGAGACGGGTGGAGAGAGACGGGTGGAGGGAGACGGGTGGAGAGAGAGAGAGAGACGGGTGGAGAGAGAGAGAGACGGGTGGAGAGAGAGAGAGAGACGGGTGGAGAGAGAGAGAGAGAGAGAGAGACGGGTGGAGGCAGACGGGTGGAGAGAGAGAGAGAGAGAGAGAGACGGGTGGAGGCAGACGGGTGGAGAGAGAGAGAGAGACGGGTGGAGAGAGAGAGAGAGAGAGACGGGTGGAGGCAGACGGGTGGAAAGAGAGAGAGAGACGGGTGGAGAGAGAGAGAGAGAGACGGGTGGAGGCAGACGGGTGGAGAGAGAGAGACGGGTGGAGAGAGAGAGAGAGACGGGTGGAGGGAGACGGGTGGAGAGAGAGAGAGACGGGTGGAGGGAGACGGGTGGAGAGAGAGAGAGACGGGTGGAGGGAGACGGGTGGAGAGAGAGAGAGAGAGAGAGAGACGGGTGGAGGCAGACGGGTGGAGAGAGAGAGAGAGACGGGTGGAGGCAGACGGGTGGAGAGAGAGAGAGAGACGGGTGGAGAGAGAGAGAGAGACGGGTGGAGGGAGACGGGTGGAGAGAGAGAGAGAGACGGGTGGAGGCAGACGGGTGGAGAGAGAGAGAGACGGGTGGAGGGAGAGAGAGACGGGTGGAGGGAGACGGGTGGAGAGAGAGAGAGACGGGTGGAGGGAGAGAGAGACGGGTGGAGAGAGAGAGAGAGACGGGTGGAGGGAGACGGGTGGAGAGAGAGAGAGACGGGTGGAGAAAGAGAGAGACGGGTGGAGGGAGACGGGCGCCGTCTCTGTTTTCAGCGGTAATGGAAGTAAAGGATGTTTTGTTGCTTCCAGGCGTTCCGGGTGGCCGAGGAGCAGCTGAGCATTCCTGCTCTGTTGGACGCAGAAGACATGGTGGCTCTGAAAGTTCCGGATCGTCTCAGCATCCTCACCTACGTCTCTCAGTATTACAACTACTTCCACGGCCGCTCTCCCAGTAAGACAGCCGTTAGTAACACTGATACACGCTTTACTTTACGGTACACATACTCATGCTTTACTTGTGTCTGGAGTCGGGGGTTTGGCGGGTGTGAAGAGGCCGGCCGAGGAGCCCATCGATCGTACGTCGGGGAGAAAGAACCAAGCGGTCACGGCGAAAGCGTTCAGCTCGCCCAAAACCGACACGGACACCAAGGTAACGAGATCAAACGGTCGGTCCAGTTACGTTCTATTAGACTCGGATCAGTATGATTTATATGATACATTTCTGTTGGTGTGTTTTGCCCAGTCGCTTCCACGCTTTGTGATTATACAGTCAGTTGCATAAGTATTCACCCCCGGAGAACTTTTCTACGTTTCGGACTAGTAAGTAACAAATCAGGGTTAGTTAATAATAAATAAATAAATAAATAAAATACCCTAAAGGTTGAACATCCTGTTGAGCAACGTTAAAGCCGACACGAGAAAATGAGCGAGAAGGTAAAGAGGGGAATAGTCGGAGAAACCGAACACCTCAGTGTGTGTTGGAGATTCAGTAAACATCTGGGAAACACTCGTCTCGTCTGAGGTCTGACGAGACCACAGTTGAACTTTTTTTTTTGGCGTTGGGGCAAAGCAGTGCGTTTTGGTTCAAACCCTCAGAAGGTTCTCGCTGCTGTGAAGCATGGTGGTGGGAGCACGGAGGGGAGGACGCTTTTCATCCGCAGGGATTGGGTGAGATTGGTGGAACTACATACAAAGTAATTCTAGAAGAAAACTTGGGGCGGAGCTTCACCTTCCAACAGGACTAAAGACCCTCGGCATTCTACCAAAGCGACACTGGAGTGGCTCGACAGCGGGAATGTGTTCGAACGACCCAACGAACCCCCGTGCTCCAGAATCTGTGGTAAAACTTGACATTTGCTACAGATTCACCACCAACACCACCACTCTCCATCCACTTTGATGGAGTTTGAAGACTTGGCCCAGACGTACAAGCGAAAGAAAGTGCAAAACGCAATGGGACGTGTCCCACGCAGTCGTCATGACAGCTAAACATGGTTCATCAGTCAACTACTGACTCTACCGAGGGGGGTGAATACTTACGTACAGCGCTGTGAGTGCAGTGAATTTGATAAACATGTTTATCACTGTTGTTGTGCAGAGAGACGTTCCGGAAGAGCGCTCGGAGAAACCTGGCAGCGTAAACCGAGGCTGCAGCGTCTGTAATAAACACGTCCACCTCGTCCAGAGACACCTGGTGGACGGGAAGCTCTACCACAGAAACTGCTTCAAGTACGACAACCTTCTTTTTTCTCTGGCTAATATTATCGCGTGTAATCGCTCGTCCGACACGTTGAAGTCTGTTGTGTTTGATCAGAAGCTTAAAAAGTCAGACGCAAGTTTCCCCCGAGCCTAACGGCGAGGTTCTCATACCTCGGAAACGCCAAACCCGTTCTCTTCAGCTGCCGCGGTACGTTAGCCGCTGAGTATTTAGCGTCACGCTACAACAACAGATCTGCCCAGGCACACATGAGCAGTGAGTCATCGGTGTCAGACGCCGTGGGGGAATTTCCAGCCGTTAACCAGCAGTGTGCAGAAACCCAGTGATTTAAACCACGTGTAAAGATGGTGTACGGTTACACGTTGGGATTTTTGTTCAAGAGGGCTGCTGATGATGTTCTTTCTGTTCGACAGATGCAGCGAGTGCTTCAATATTCTGCTCTCGGGAACGTACAAACCTGGAAAAGAGCCCAACACTTTTATCTGCAAGTCGCACCAAAATACACAGAAGGCTCCGCCCGCTCAGGTCACACCACCTGCACGCTACAACCAAACTACACCAACCATCACCAAGTCACCACCCACCCCAAAGGACAGCGCTCTCAAGAGTCTGGGAAAAGACTCCACCCAGCCTAAGCTCGGCTCGCTTTGGCCACTGAGTAAGAACGAAACCTCAGAGGTCCCTACGCCCGCCCCTACGCCCGCCCGTACGCCCACCCCTACGGCCACCCCTACGGCCACCCGTACTCCTGCCCCTACACCCACCCATACGCCCACCCCTACACCCACCCATACGCCCACCCCTACGCCCACCCGTACTCCTGCCCCTACACCCACCCATACGCCCACCCGTACTCCTGCCCCTACACCTACCCCTACACCTGCCCCTCGCTATAAACCCCCAGCTTCTAATTTAGTGACCGTGACGGTGAAAAGTCCCGCCGAACAGAAAGTTCTCGCAGAGGTTCCTAAAGGCCCGAGCAGCTCAGTCCAGAGGAACCTGGAGGCCAGACAGAGGTGAGGATGAGGGTTCGATTCTGTGAGGTTCAAGGTGTGTCCTGTAGGATCCCGAGCAGACCGAACCAATAAACAGTACTATAATTCAATTCTAAATAGAAGTTCAGTGCCGTGTTTTATTCTTCATCTTTGATCATGTTCTATTAGTACGAACGTCTTACTACCTACAAATGTACTCGCACAGGAACATGAATTAATGAAGAACGTACAAAGTTACTCAATTTATTCATGGATTTACTTATGAATTATTTACGAACACCCGTCCTTATTTGTTTTAAAAACGTACTGAGAACTCCGTTATTTATGAACTTACACACGTACTTAATGCAGAAAAGATTCCGGCTTATTTATGAACTTATTTACTGATGTACTGATACGGTGGACTTCTTTATGTATGAAGTTCCTTACAGACTCGCGTACTTACAGCCATGGTTTAACGTTCACGTAACGAGGCACGTTATGTCTTTAGTTAACGAGGCGGCGTTACGTTTGAGGATTCGACCTTTTTTTTATATCACTTCGTTCTCATTTCCTTCTTTTCTCTCACCAGATTCTTCGAGTCCAGTTATAGCCCCGTGAGCTCGGGATCGGCCTCGACAGACAGTACAGCGACCCCGGCTAATGAAAAGCCAGTAGCAGGAGGTGCGGGAGCTGCCGGAGGTGCAGGTAAAGGCAAGCTGCTGCAACGAGCCGACAGCTGGACGAAAGGAAAGGAGAACGATGGCGATAAGGGGAAAGCGAAGTCCATCATTAGCAAGTTTGTGACTGACGAGACCAGCAAAAACAGCAGCACACCTTCACCACATGCCGGACTGAGAACTAATGCTAAGTGTGTTTCTTTCTTTATTTATTTATTTATTTATACACATTTGCTTTAAATTCATCTGCAGCGTCACACAGAGTAAACTTTCGCATCGAGATTTGTTCGTTTTTGATATCAATAGAATAACTCAAATAGTGTTTTAGTTACATCAAGGGGTTTCGGTTCTTTTTTTAAAGGCATCATGAAGCTGGTTTATGTCGCCCCCTTGTGCATCATCAGTGCTAACACGGATCCCCCCCCCCCCCCCCCCCCCCCCCGGCTGTGCTTTAAAACTTTTTTACAGGAGTAACATTTCTCCCGTACCCGCTGCCAGCAAAGGGCCGACCACCAGAGTGCGGCTGAAGCCACCGAAGATAGATGTAGAACTCGGTACAAACCCCAGTTCAGATAAAACCTCCAGCTGTCTGAGTTCCAGAGATAAATCCCCACCGAGAGCAGCTAACACACAGCCTTCTGACCACAAGGGTGAGGGGATGTGATCGCTTTAATGATGTAGGTGTGTGTGTGTGTGCGTGCGTGCGCGCGCACGTGTGTGTGTAAATCTTTCACACTCATTTCGGCCCAGTGACCGTGGCTTTAATGCTCTGTGTTGCCCCCTAGTGGAATATCAGAGCTATTTTTTCAGGTATTTCAATTCGATTCAACTCGAATATATCGTTCTGAATGTATTTGTTGTGCCTGATTAGAGGTTTTATCTGCCTGTCGGCTGTATATTTGCCCCTTCGGCTTTACAGAACCAGTTCTTCCGTTTCAGGAACCGAGAAGGTGCCTTCAGACTGGAGGTCTATGCTCAAACCCGTGGCCAAGAACACGATGTAGGTCTCCCAGCGCATCTTTTGTTCGGTCTCTCGTGTTCGTCTCAGTTTCCTTGCTTGTGCTCACTGTTGCTTTCCGTCGCTACTAATGTTTTTTGCTAACGACTGATTTGTGCTTTTGAATCTTTTTGTTTTGATTGGTTGACTCTCCAGATGGTCTGTCTCTCTCACGCCCTCTTGACGTGCCTTCCTCGCTCCTCCGCACGCAATCATCGGCATGTCACGTCTGAGCTGAGAATTTCTGCTTAGCCACTCCCTTCTTTCCCTGTCCTCTTTCAAATCTCCACCTGGTTTAAAGGTGAGGGTCCTGATATGTGCTCCACAGCTCGGTGAGGAAGTTCTTTACTACCGAGCTTTTTTTGCTCTTCTGGTCGTCAGCTCCAGAAACGCCCAAGACACCACACCGTCCAGCGAACCGAAGACGTCTAATACGGTGCCTCGGCCCTGGGAATCGCACACAAAGAGCCCTTCTACTGCGTCCGCTGCGTCGCTTTCTATAACCGGCGACGGCGGCACAAAATCGCCCTCGGCCGGCGTGCTGGAGAACAGGACGACGCTCGGCCGCGGCAGTGAGGAAAGCCATGAAGGTAAGGACGTTCCCCTTGCTGTCTTCGCTGTGTTTATATCGTCTTCAGCAGCTGGAACAATCCGGATCAGTAAAGTTTATTTGAATTGACTTTATTTTCTAAGCTAGAACGGTGTTCACCACTTGGGGGTGCCATCGCACAGGGGAGTAAAACGTGTGTGTGTGTGAGACCGTGTGAGGGTACGCGAGGCGGTCGATAGAACAGAAAGAACGTATTACCGTGAAGAGAACCGATGTGGAATTACCGCTGGAGTAGTTCAGGGTGCTAATATTTAAAAACGTGTTCATATTTGCCCTTCTTTATATTGGTGGGGGGGGGGGGGGGGGGGGGGGTATCTAGGTTCGGGACCCATGAGTTTACGCTTCTTTTCGGTCCCAAATGTGAGAAATACACTCCTGGGGAAATGATGTGTATCGGTTTAAGTGTGTGTTCTTGTTTTCACGTTTTTTTTAGACGGTAACGTCGAAAGCAGCTCGTCACGTGCTGAAAATTCCTCTTCAGCGGCGGAGACGCGGAAACCGTCGAAGGTTCGTGTTTGTGTCCTGCTGAGGAACGAGAAATTCTGTATTAATGTCTTTTCTGATTCTTTCTTTCTTGTGTGTGTGTGTGTGTGTGTGTGTGTGTGTGTGTGTGTGTGTGTGTGTGTGTGTGTGTGTTTTTGTTTCAGCCGGGTTACATCCCCCGACAAGAGATCCTGAGGGAGCTGAAGGACATCGAGACGAAGCTGGATGAGCTGGAGAAGGACGGGGTGGAGTTGGAGAAACAGCTGCGACGGTGTGAGGAGGGTGAGGACGTCGGCCCGTCAGGGGGGCGTGACGCTCCGGCGAGTCGCGCCGTGACGTCTCGGGTCCACGCGTCTGCGTAGCGAACTAAACGTTCAGCAGCTGTGTCTCTTTGTGATAAAAATATCTCGTCTAGTATTCCACTTCCTGTTTCTCGTTATCCCCCGCACCTCCTGGACGTAAACCCCCGTGTGCTTGATGTCTGCGTGTCTGATTAAAGACGAGGTAGACGGCTGGACGCAGAGTGACGACGGCGTGGACGTCTAATCAGCGTCTGGGTCAAACTGTCTGCGTCTCCCACTAATTACTGCGGATTAATGACAGTGTTACATCACTCCTCATCCCCTTCTTCACTCCTTCACTCCATCACTTCTCCTTCACTCCTCATCCCCTCCCTCACTCCTCATCCCCTTCTTCACTCCTTCACTCCATCACTCCTCATCCCCTCCATCACTCCTCATCCCCTCCATCACTCCTCATCCCCTTCTTCACTCCTCATCCCCTCCATCACTCCTCCTTCACTCCATCACTCCTCATCCCCTCCATCACTCCTCATCCCCTCCATCACTCCTCATCCCCTCCATCACTCCTCATCCCCTTCTTCACTCCTCATCCCCTCCATCACTCCTCATCCCCTCCATCACTCCTCATCCCCTCCATCACTCCTCATCCCCTCCATCACTCCTCATCCCCTTCTTCACTCCTTCACTCCATCACTCCTCCTTCACTCCTCATCCCCTCCATCACTCCTCATCCCCTTCTTCACTCCTTCACTCCATCACTCCTCCTTCACTCCCTCACTCCTCATCCCCTCCATCACTCCTCCTCCCCTCCATCACTCCTCCTCCCCTCCATCACTCCTCCTTCACTCCCTCACTCCTCATCCCCTCCATCACTCCTCCTCCCCTCCATCACTCCTCCTCCCCTCCATCACTCCTCCTTCACTCCCTCACTCCTCATCCCCTCCCTCACTCCTCCTCCCCTTCTTCACTCCTTCACTCCTCATCCCCTTCTTCACTCCTCATCCCCTCCCTCACTCCTCATCCCCTCCTCCCCTCCCTCACTCCTCATCCCCTCCATCACTCCTCCTTCACTCCATCACTCCTCCTTCACTCCATCACTCCTCCTTCACTCCATCACTCCTCATCCCCTCCCTCACTCCTCATCCCCTCCCTCACTCCTCATCCCCTCCATCACTCCTCCTTCACTCCATCACTCCTCCTTCACTCCATCACTCCTCCTTCACTCCATCACTCCTCATCCCCTCCCTCACTCCTCATCCCCTCCCTCACTCCTCATCCCCTTCATCACTCCTCCTTCACTCCATCACTCCTCATCCCCTCCCTCACTCCTCATCCCCTCCATCACTCCTCCTTCACTCCATCACTCCTCATCCCCTCCATCACTCCTCATCCCCTCCCTCACTCCTCCTTCACTCCCTCACTCCTCCTTCACTCCATCACTCCTCATCCCCTTCTTCACTCCTCCATCCCCTTCTTCACTCCTCCTTCACTCCATCACTCCTCCATCCCCTCGTATTCGCTCGTTTATAAACCTCAACCTGAAACGAATCCAAGAGCGGTGTTCTTCTCTTTCAGAGAACCAGGAGGACGTGCTAACGAATGACTTGATGGTGGACTGGTTTAATCTCATCCGACGCAAACAGGTTTACATCCGGCGGGAGTCCGAGCTGGTCTACATGTAACTCCGCCTTTAATAATAATAATAATAATAACAATAATAATAATAATAATGTCACTAAAGCACACTTTAACAGACTAGAAAGTTGTTCTTCACTAAATGTGTAAAAGTATCAGTCCGATTCAGAGCTGCAGCTGTTTAACTGTGTGTGTGTGTGTGTGTGTGTGTGTGTGACAGTGGAAGATCTCAGGACCTGGAGGAGGAGCAGACTAATGTCGAGGCGGAGCTTCGGCACCTGATGGAAAAACAAGGTTACAGATCATGTTTTTTTTTAAGTTACTCTTTGTTTATTTGTTTGTTTACTGACTGAGTGTCTTAATTACTTAATTTAAATATCCATTTACTGCCTTATGTACTGAATTACTGCCTTATGTACTGAATTACTGATTTATGTACTGAATTACTGATTTGATATGGACTTGATTTACTGACTGACTGACTGAGTAGCTTACCCACTTATTCAGCTACTGCTTTATTTACTGATTAACGTAAACAACTATTAAACTCGTCCTAGACACTGAAGCCTGTGCTTCGTGACGGTGCGTTCCTCTGCGACCGAAGCTTGAGTCCTTTATTTCTGTATTAATTGACACTAATATCGCGCTATGCCGTGCATTTCCCGATGAGCACACATCCGGGGTAACTTCAGCGCGCGGTGTAATAACCCCGTCATCTCCACTTCTTTACGCGGCCTGCTCTCCCGTTCGGAGCGAAACGATTCCCGGAAACAAAGGAAGCCGGTTCAGAAAAGTGGCCATTAACGCGAGTCGCGGGCTTCTTTCCGCCGCGGGTTCCTAATACTCCGATGTGAAGTGTCGGGTGTTAAGCGTACGAGCGGCGAAAAGGCTGCGCCGGATGAAACGGTGTAATGGATTAAAGCGAAGAAGGACCGCAGAGTTCCATCATAAATTAAACATCAGAATAAGAGCGTTCGCTCGGAGCGGCGATAATGAACACGTGTTACTAAAGCACGCTGCGGATTCAGTACAGAGAGAAGAAGAAGAGGGAAGCAGTGTTCAGAAATGATTTGCATGTTTTATACTGTGTGTGTGTGTGTGTGTGTGTGTGTTTAGAACACTTGAAGACTTCACAAGATAAAAAGCAAGAAGAGGAGCTGGTGGCCAAACTGGTGGAAATCGTCAATGACAGAAATGCTATTGTGGACGGGCTCGACGAGGACAGACTGAGGTGTGTGTGTGTGTGTGTGTGTGTGTGTGTGTGTGTGTGGTGTTTATAATCTTATTGTAAGCTGTCTGTAATGTGTTAAAAACCTGTGTTGTGGTATTCCAGTAATGCATCATGTTTGGAATAACACCCCTGGGGTAGTGCATCAACAGCGGGGGTGGGGGAGGTGGGGGGGGGGGGTGAGAAGCGGAGTTACCATCTCCACCACAGAGACGACGGATTCGATCACAGGATAAAGATGATGGAAATATTTCCCATCACTGTTTAACCGATTCCACTTCAGACACGAAGTTCTCTCGATTCCTTTATTTATTGTGTTTTTTTTGCTCATTTCCTGTGTGTGTGTGTGTGCGCAGAGAGGAAGAGGAGGACGAGCAGTTAAATAAGATGATCCAAAACCTCGGTGAGTAGAGAGGGGTAAAAACGAAACCTCTGGCTCGTACAGTGCTGTTATATACGGTGTGTACAGAGCTGGGGTCGATCTGCAGCATGAACACAGGGCGGTGTTTAAAAGGTGTGCTGTGTTTGTGTGTTTGTGTGCTTGTGTGTTTGTCAGTGTAACATCACTGGGACGAAACGGCTCGTGTTCAGTTCAGGAAGTGTTCCGTCGTACCTAGAGATTCGATTGATTTATTATTCCGCTGCTGTGACGACGGATAATTACACAAGCACTTCCATCCCGAGGCTTTTAGTTGGGCGCAGTCACGCTCGGGATCATTTGCATTAAAGTGGCGCTGTGTAGTGGTTCGTTTTTGTTTTGAAAGGGAAAGTCGGTCAAAAATAAAACCGAAGTTTCTTTACAGGAAGCGCTGACACTTTTGCCGCCCTCCGCCTCCGTTACCCGTTCACAGTGACTTCTGGGTAATTGGTGTGTGCGTGTTTATGTATTCGGTGTGTTTTTTTTTTTTATAAAGGCCAAAATGTGAATAACACGGGAAGTTACGCGTTCCATTTTGATTTAATGACTGCTAATGGAAACGATCAGAACCGCCGGGTGACTTGCCCACTGTTTAGCTCGGAAATGCATATTCAGATTTTTAAAAAAAAAAACAAGGTCTAATTCACCGAGCCAATTAAGCCGTCCCAGAACCGCGGGCAAAAGTCACGAGCATTTGCAATTCATGATTTTTAAAAGCTGTTTTTGATTCCCAGATGAAATATTCCGTTTAAATGTGAAAGTTCTCACCGAAGGTGAAATTCTACACGTGAACACGGTGAGGGGGGAAAAAAAAAAAAACACCACCCGAGACGGACGCTCTCGCGGTCCATCTTTTACGGCCGTTTCTAGCTTTTGGGTCGCGTTTTACGCCGGAACGTTTACTCGCGCCGAAACGTGTTTGCGCTTCGTCCGAATGAGATCTAAAGAAATTCGAACTTTTTTATCGAACCCAGATATCTAATGTAAAAAAAAAAAAAGTCAAATGAATAAAAACGTGGTTTGGCTGACGTTAAAACGTTCATTTCGCTGCGAGTATGCTCTCCACAGGGGGGATTTAGACGGGTGAGGCAACCAGAACGGCGTTTACACAAGTGTTTGTTGAAATTTCGAGGTGTTTCTTAAGAAAATACCAGGCGCTGTTTTATATACAAAAAAAACAAATCGAAGTGCGGGAAATTTCTCTGCTAATTTCATGGGAACTCTTTTCATTTTTTCGTTTCCGAATATATCGGGGAAACGTTTCGAGACGTTTTAAAAACCATCTCGCGTGTCGTCCACACCGGGCAGTGCGGATTTTGTTTTCCGATACGGTTTAAACAGGACATCGCACGTGTATTGACGAACGTAACGACACGTGACATTTCTAGCTTCTCGGGGAGATATGAGCCGGAGGGGGCGGAGCTTAAAGTCTTCGGGTGACGCGTGTGAGTGAGTAATTATCGTGAGTGGACGAAGGGAAATACATTTTGACGATTTTATTGCCCGTCTTTTTTTTCCTCTCGATGCGATTCCAATGATTTGGACTTTGAAAACATGGTTCTTTCTTTCTTTCTTTTTTCTTCTTTCTGCGAACAGACATCAAGAAAGAAAAGAAGAAGCGATCGTCCATGTCCAGGTTGTTCAGGAGGAAGAGTAAAGGCGAGGCCGCGGAGAACTGATCACGCCGCTGCGTGCGTGTGCAGAAGGAAGGAAAGCCATCGTGGACAGGTTTCACGTTGATTTTTATCTTCAGGTCTTCAGATACGTTCAGAAGTCTTTCTTTTCCCCCCCTTTGGTTAATAGGATCATGTATTACTAGCTCCTGACAACTAATCTCATCTTTTAAACACTATACCACAGAGTAACCGGAATCTGTGTATTATTATTGTTATTATTATTAGTAGTAGTAGTAGTATTAAATTACCTGATTGTATGTTGAGGTGTACAGCTGGCAAAAATGAAGAAAAATGCGAAATGTGCTTCCATAAGGATCATATTAATATTACAAGCTGAGAAAGCAGAATATATATATATATAATATATCAAACGAGCTGTGATTTGATGTTTATCGAGCTGTAAGTACGTGTAAGCAGACTGCCGAGCTATAAAGCGATGTACTTCTACCGTACTGCGTTTACTCGAGAACGCGGTGAGTAGATAAACACTGATTCATATTGAATCACATCTGCTGTCCATCTAAAACTCGAGTCTGTTCTTTTTAATGTCCATTATTTTTTTTTTTTACGGATCGTTTTAGTCGGCTCAGTTAAACAGCCCTGGAATAAATGCGGTGTAGTTCTACAGTGTGACCTGCAGGGGGCGCTCAGTATCTTACCCTGAGGAACACAGTTTCGTGGTCGTTTTTTTGTGATTTCTTGTACCGATTTCCTGGAAGCGTGTGGAATGTACACGGAGTACGAACAGACCGAACAATTAAATCATCCGTATATATGTTCGGAAACGCCGCCTTCTGGATCAGCGCCTGCGAGAGAAGGGTTTGTTTTTTTTAAATGAAAAGGTTGTAAACTAAATGTAAAATATACTGACCTGTAAAAAGAAACGAATAAAAGGGTTTTTTCACACAAGTTCTCAGAGGTGACCTGATTTGAATCCGGATGAGTCTGAAATGTTCGAAGTGCGGATCAAAACCAGACCAAACGCTCTGGTGCTGCTCCTAATACTGAGAAATTCTACTGGAGTTAAAGTGTCGAGTCTTATTATTATTATTATTATTATTATTATTATTATTATTATTATTATTATTATAGTGTCCAAGCATTAAAGTGCTTGTAGTATTGGTGTAAAGCATGTTTTTAAGTTTAAATGAAAACACATGAACGTCCTACAGTTTCATAAGGCGATGATCCGGTTACGTTTTCCCCCGATCGTCTTGAGGAACCTGCTGCAGAACATCTGGACATGCCGGCTTTGAATTTTATTTATTTATTTTTTTAGACAAGAAAAGAAGAAAAGGCCGCTCTCGGGGTGTGAGATTTGTCGGTTCGTGATTTGGGGAGTGAGAAATGTTTGAAATCTCATGTATAAAAGGTTCGAAATAAACAGTATGAGCGGGAAAACAGCGGCACACAACATTCACATTAACACACTTCAATATAAGCCTTTCATTGTGTGTGTGTGTGTGTGTGTGTGTGTGTGTGTGTGTGTGTGTGTGTGTGGAGATTTCTGGAAAAGACATTAGAGATGACCTGTAGAGACGGTCTGTGTTCAGCTCAGCCACACACACACACACACACACACACACACACACACACACACACACACACACACACACACACACACAGCTTTTTATGGCCTGTTTGTCCATGATTTGTAGGTTTGTGGAAAGGCTGTGAACGTTGAGTACGACTATAACGAGCAGAAGAGCAGATCTGCTGACACTTCTGCACTTTATTATTTCAAAAAACAAACAAAAAAAACACCCCTCTTGCGTATGCGTCTAAAGTCATCGCTTAAAAATACTCCAAAAGAGCAAACCCCTTCCCCCTCCCCCACGGTTAAATCGGCAGACGAGCCAATCGACATGAGAATCAGGAGTGAGTGATTGACGGTTGCGCTCGGATATCAACCGGCCCCCTGGAAGCCCCGCCCCTTTGCGCCATCTCACGTTTGTAATCTTTCGTCTCGATTTGAACACGAAACGAAATCCCCGCGTGTTCCGCTTTTAGCTAACGTTAGCCGAATACTTCCGTTTAATTTGACTGTTTTCCTGATCTGAAAAAGATTTCGATGTAAACGAGCGGCGGAAGCAAGTCGGCGCAGGCGTGATCAGACGGCGTCTGAAAGCCTGCGGCGGGGGAACGCGGAGGAGGTGTAGTGTAGAGAGATGGAGAGACGCGAGCAGCGAGGCTCGCCTGTTCTGCAAAGAGAACCGGAGTCCAGGCTCCAACTAAATAATAACCGTGAGAGCAGGATTGAAAATGAATCCGCTTTGTCTCGGGGATCTTGAGGCACGTCAGGGTTTCCGATACGGGTCGTGAGATGGAGTAAATGATGATATCTCTGTTGATCCTTACGCCTTCGGTACGTCTTGCTCAGACGTTTCCTCCTCCTGACGGTCACGGCGTTCGAGACGGCCGTGCTGGTGAAATTTTCCGAGGCCATATGCTGCCATTTTGTCTTGCCCTGATGGTCAGCGGGGTTCATGTGGGGCCTTGTTCCTCTGCTCAGGAACAGGTTTCATCATTTGTCTCCTGCCTTCTCTCCGTGTGTCTACCTGGACGCGATTAAAGTCCTGCACAGTGTGAGCTCTTTCTGTTTTACTCGACTGGCTTGAGGCTGTGTCTGAGGCCTCGTGCTGTGTGTGTGTGTGTGTGTGTGTGTGTGTGAGAGAGAGAGAGAGTGGAGAAACTGATATATAATTCAATGTGGTGCTGCTTTTTCACTCAGAGGTTGTGAATCATGTCTATTGACGTGAGTTTCAGAGTGCATGGACTATTTGTCATGTTTCTCTCTCTCGCTGTCTCTGAGATCAGGATGAAAAATGGTAAAATTCCAAGACTAACGCAGTCGAAGCATAATTATCGCTTACTTACACATTTGCTCATGCGTGAGTGTGTGTGTGTGTGTGTGTGTGTGTGTGTTAATTGACATCATACGAATGATTTGGTATGTGTTCACGTGTGGTTCGGTTTTCTTTCTATCTGAACGCAAACAACTGCAACCTCAACACATGAGCTATATGAGCTAATCATCTCCCAAGAAAACCATCACCATCACCACCATCATCACCACCACCACCATCATCACCACCACCACCATCATCACCACCACCACCATCACCACCACCACCACCATCACCACCATCATCACCACCACCACCATCACCACCATCATCACCACCACCACCATCACCACCATCATCACCACCACCACCATCACCACCATCATCATCATCACTACCATCACCACCACCATTATCACCATCACCATCACTACCATCACCACCACCACCACCACCATCACCAACATTATCACCACCACCATCATCACTATCGCCATCATCACCATCACCATCATCACCACCACCACCATCACCACCACCATCACCACCATCATCATCATCACTACCATCACCACCACCATTATCACCATCACCATCATCATCACCATCACCACCACCATCACCATCATCACCACCACCACCACCATCACCACCACCACCACCACCATCACCACCACCAACATTATCACCACCACCATCATCACTATCGCCATCATCACCACCACCACCACCATCACTATCACCACCATCATCACCACGACCATTATCACCATCACCATCACTATTACCACCATCATCATCACCACCACCACCATCACCACCACCATCACCATCATCACCACCACCATCACCACGACCATTATCACCACGACCATTATCACCATCACCACCACCACCATCACATCATCATGCCACTAAGTCACGGCCCAAACTGAGGAGTTTTCCATCTTGTGTTATTTCACATTAGATGTGGATCCAAAAAATTCAATAAAAGAATAAAAACCTGGACGTTTCTGTGAACTCCCATTTGTTTATCTGTTTATTTGTTTGTTTATTTGTTTATCTGTGGTTCTAATCGACATAATCATTCTTTTACGTCCACGAAGTCCGTATCACTCTCTCTCCTTTCCACAAAAACATGAACCTTTCTACACATTTCTACACGTGTGAGCTTGAATAAATCATTATCAGATCCAGTTCTAGTCTTTTTCTTTTTGTTTATTTTGTACTATGGAATTTGTTGCGTATAAACGTGGCCTTTTAAAGCGGCCAGAGATTTCATTTATAAATATCACCCGTAACACGTGCGGATAACGTGTCCGAATCGAAGCGGATTAACAGCGCTGGCCGAGAAAACGTCCTGGAGTGTCGGAGTCCGCAGACGGTTCCGGTTCGATCTGTGCGAGTTCGCTGCTCGTACGATGAACCAATCAGGAGTCGGATATCCTGTAAAGAACCGATGTTCAGCGTTCAGCTGCTGGGATCGATCACGGTCAAACAATAAAATAGAAAAGAGGAGGGGAAAAAAACAATAATCAATACGCGCAAATAATACTGCGACGTTCTCGAATAAGAGATTTAGCATTTCCTCAACTTTAGCATCTGTGTTCTTCTCGTTCGCTCTAGATCCCCCTCCTTTCTTCTTTTATTGTCTCTCTTTCCCTTCACCCTCCCTCTCTCCTCCCTTCTCTTAGCGACGCGCTATCGTCTGATTTCCGAGCTAATCTGATTTCGGTCCATGTAGTCTGCGCAGATGAAGACCGATCCTCCTGCGTTTAGTCGATTAGATAGTTAATCACGGTGTATTACAACCCCTCTGTTGGCTTTCCATTGAAGATGAGACACTTCTCTCGACCAAAGCACGTTAAGGCGATGTAATCGCGTTCCCCCCCCCGCCCCCCTTACAAATTGAATGATATAATATCCCACAATTTCCCAATATTAAAAAAAAAAAACCCTCCAATCGTTTAGTTTTCCCTTTCCGGTGGCTGTGTAAAACTTCATCACGCGCCCGCGATGGAATTAGCCGACACCCGAGCCGCTCTCGCTTCCGCGACTCGGCTGTAAGGCCTTCCTCTTAGGTTGCCTGATTGAATTTGAGGGAGGTTTACACCGGCCATTTAAGGATTTCTACACGCTCCTGATTGAGTAGAGCTCGTCGTATCATCTCGCCTGGAGTCGTTTTAATCGGCTTTGCGAGTAATGGCGTAGCTTTCCATTTGCGTTGCTGTTACACGTGCTATTGATGTTCAATTCAGATCGTAACTAATAGCCCACGGACTCCTTTTAGACTCGTCTCTACCTGGAAACCGTTCGCGGGACCTTTCCGAACGACCAAACGGATACGGAGCAGCAGGTCAGACGCTAGTTTTGTTCACGCTAACGCTAATGAGGAATCCTTGCGCTTGTGGAGCGCTCTTTACATCGGAGCAGTTTCTGAGAGTGGTGCTTTTGTTAAAAATAATACATTTTTTAAAAAGGCATGAAATAAAATTTCAATTTTCTTTCAACGGAAAATATTAAAAAAGAAACGAACGGAAACCCGTCTCGTGTGTTCTTTGTAGCCTCAGATGTGCTCTTCCGCGCTCGTAGCCTCAGCGCTCCACGTCATGTGAGATGCTTTTCTGCTCGGCGCGGTTGTAAGCGAGGTGTTCCCCACGTGGACTGTTTATGTTTGTAGCGCCATTTCGACGCGTACAGGAGCTACACGTTTACACGTCCGTAAAGCACGCTCCCGAGTCTCGGAGACGGACGCCACGCCGTCTCGTTTTCCCCGCTGGACAGAACGCGCTAAGCACACGGAGCGCTCGTCCGCGCTAGCCGATTAAAAAGTCAAGTCGAGAAGTTGCTCGCTTTTTGAAGCGACTTTGTGAGGAGCGCGCGTGATCGGCGACGCGAGACGCCGGCGGAAGCCTGTTCGTGTAAGTGCTGGTATAAGTGGTGTAAGCATTAAGGCAGCGCTCGGGATCATATACAAGACAATACATACGTCGATACCTTCACTTCGTTACGTCTGGGATGTAGACGAGTTCTCGGATTCATCTACAGCACAGACTTCTCATATAATATCATATTATACATTATTATATTATATTTACTGAATATTTCACATAAGTCGCATCATTTATTTAAAACACCGGCGCAATATAATGACGTCGTTCGGAGCGAGATATACGTTCGGCTCCTGTTGGACGGACGACGCGGGAATGGAGACGGAGTAAGTTCAATGTTTTTTGTTGTTTTTTTAACGTAAGGATCGTGTCATTGCGTTACGTCGCGCCGGTGGTGCGTTAAATACGACGTTTCTGTAACGCACACATCGCACCTCATTTCGATCCTGATTACTGTTAGAACAGAGAGACTTCCAGGCCAACGTGTGTTGGCCTGACTCCACTGCAGTGTGTGTGTGTGTGTGTGTGTGTGTGTGTGTGTGTGTGTGTGTGTGTGTTATGTAGTGGAGACAGACCTTCTCTCACCTGTTCAGCCCAGGTGTTAATTAGAACACAGATAATCCCAAACCCACTCAGCATGACGAGACACCTGATTTGGAACCTTCCTTCACACACACACACACACACACACACACACAAACCAAGCATGAAGAGAGTATTCAGTGGATGCCATTTTGAATAGGATCCCAGACCCAATACACACCTCTAGTCTCAACTGGACACCCTGTGAAAGTTGTCCTCGTATTCACGTCTGTATTTGAGTCACGTGACTAAAGTGAATAAAGGCTGTACAGGAGCGAACCCTGATGCCATACTGCCTGCAGATTCATTCGACTCATGATTCGTTGGTTATCGATTCGATTCAGTTCGGAATAACTCGATTCGAGTTACTTTAGGAAATACTTTCCTAACTTCACGGCGCGTGTTTGTGCAGATGAAACATTCATCAGGACAGATTATCCCGAGAAGCGACGCTAACAGCACGTTAACGCGCCCCGTCCTGCCGTCATCTCGCACTTCTCCGTTCTAGTGTAGGTTCTTGATGGGTTCTCTGAAACGCAGGAGGTCACAGAGCAGGAGCAAACACGCGGTGAATTATAGGCCCTTTCAAACTCGCTAGCCAAGTTCCACACGGCCGGCGACGCGCATGAATAATGTATGAGCGAAAACGTATTTCAACCCACCGTTTGGACTTGCGCGTGATTAGTAAAGCAGACAGACGTGAACTCGCGCCGGAGAAAGTAGGGCTCGTGGCGTGTTTTGTTTTTTTTTGTCCGACTGATTTATTTGGTGTGGATTTTAAGATCTCGGGGCGCGCTCGCAGCTTTTCAACACCAATTAAAAGAGCCTGACGTCACGATTTTCCAGCCTGTGGAGTATTTGCGTAAAATAAAGCTCTGTATGAGACGCAGTGTAGTCACAGTGCAGATTACAGCGGGGGAGCTTCACACTGTGAGGAGTACGACTGGCGCTGTAGATCGTTCACGGATTAACAGCGGGCCTACGTCAGATTCGTAGCGTACCGTAGCGTACCGTGTTGTATCGTACAGTAGCGTAGCGTAGTGTACCGTATCGTATCGTATCGTATCGTATCGTATCGTACCGTATCGTATCATACCGTATCGTATTGTACCGTACCGTATTATATCGTATCGTATTGTATTGTATCATATCATATTGTATCGTACCGTATCGTACCGTATCGTATTGTATCGTATCGTATTGTATCATACCGTATCGTATTGTATCGTATCGTATTGTATCATACCGTATCGTATTGTATCGTATCGTATTGTATCATATCGTATCGTATTGTATCGTATCGTATTGTATCATACCGTATCGTATTGTATCGTATCGTATTGTATCATATCGTATCGTATTGTATCGTACCGTATTGTATCGTATTGTATTGTATCATACCGTATTGTATCATATTGTATTGTATCGTATTGTATCATATCGTATCGTATTGTATCGTACCGTATTGTATCGTATCGTATCGTATTGTATCGTATCGTACCGTATCGTATCGTACCGTATTGTACCGTATCGTATCGTACCGTACCGTATTGTATCATACCGTATTGTATCGTATCGTATTGTATTGTATCATATCATATTGTATCATACCGTATCGTATCGTATTGTATCATACCGTATCGTATCGTATCGTATTGTATCATACCGTATCGTATCGTATTGTATTGTATCATACCGTATCGTATCGTATCGTATTGTATCATACCGTATCGTATCGTATTGTATTGTATCATACCGTATCGTATCGTATCGTACCGTATTGTATCATACCGTATCGTATTGTATCGTATCGTATCGTATTGTATCATACCGTATCGTATCGTATTGTATTGTATCATACCGTATCGTATTGTATCGTACCGTATTGTATCATACCGTATCGTATTGTATCGTACCGTATTGTATCATACCGTATCGTATTGTATCGTACCGTATTGTATCATACCGTATCGTATTGTATCGTATCGTATCGTATTGTATCATACCGTATCGTATCGTATTGTATTGTATCATACCGTATCGTATTGTATCGTACCGTATTGTATCATACCGTATCGTATTGTATCGTACCGTATTGTATCATACCGTATCGTATTGTATCGTATCGTATCGTATTGTATCGTATCGTATTGTATCGTATTGTATTGTATCATACCGTATCGTATTGTATCGTATCGTATTGTATCATACCGTATCGTATTGTATTGTATCATACCGTATCGTATCGTATTGTATTGTATCATACCGTATCGTATTGTATTGTATCATACCGTATCGTATCGTATTGTATTGTATCGTATCGTATTGTATCGTATCGTATTGTATCATACCGTATCATATTGTATCGTATCGTATTGTATCATATCGTATCGTATTGTATCATATCGTATTGTATCGTATCGTATTGTATCGTATCGTATTGTATCGTATCGTATTGTATCATATCGTATTGTATCATATCGTATTGTATCATATCGTACCGTATTGTATCATACCGTATCGTATTGTATCGTACCGTATTGTATCGTACCGTATTGTATCATATCGTATCGTATTGTATCATACCGTATCGTATTGTATCGTACCGTATTGTATCATACCATATCGTATTGTATCGTATCATATTGTATCATACCATATCGTATTGTATCGTATCATATTGTATCATACCATATCGTATTGTATCGTACCGTATTGTATCGTATCGTATTGTATTGTATCATACCGTATCGTATCGTACCGTATTGTATTGTATCGTATTGTATCATACCGTATCGTATCGTATCGTATTGTATCGTATCATATTGTATCATACCATATCGTATTGTATCGTACCGTATTGTATCGTATCGTATTGTATTGTATCATACCGTATCGTATCGTACCGTATTGTATTGTATCGTATTGTATCATACCGTATCGTATCGTA
>NC_030441.2:347500-365000 GCF_001660625.3 Ictalurus punctatus
TATATTTGCATAATGACCTACAAATACATAAATATCATGTTGTAGTGTATTCACAAGGCATTACACACACACACACACACACACACACACACACACACACACACACACACACACATTTATCAATTTTCGTTCGCAAAACGTTTTCTTTTTCCGCTTACGTGTCCTGTTTTTTTCTTCGCAGGCACCCGCGTACGTTGACGAATGCCGACCGCAGCTGGTTCGCGTTTAGCGACGCCCACCGAACTCCATAAAAGGTCACGCTCGCGGAGAACAGAAGCGACAGCAAAACGAGGACCGAAAGGAAATTCTCAAAGGCAGAAGCGGAAGTTATTTTGACTCGCGTCTACACCGATAAAATAACGCGTTATTTAGCAGAGTAAGCTGGACTCTGGAGAATCTGACTGAGAGATGCCTTTCGGTGCGGGCCTCAAAAGTGTGACGCATGCTTCAAAGTGTGTGTGCGTGTGTGAGAGAGGGAGAGAGTTCCACAATAGCGTGCTCCACTTTTGAATCGGTGTAGAAAAGGAATTAGTTCACAGTAAAGCATAAAGGAAAACTCTCTCAGTCGAAGAGAATTGGGCCGTGGTGGACATTGTTAGCGTATTGTTAGCGCATTGTTAACATATTGTTAGCGTATTGTTAGCGCATTGTTAGCGCATTGTTAGCGTATTGTTAGCGTATTGTTAACATATTGTTAGCGTATTGTTAGCGTATTGTTAGCGCATTGTTAACATATTGTTAGCGTATTGTTAGCGCATTCTTAGCGTATTGTTAGCGCATTGTTAGCGCATTCTTAGCGTATTGTTAGCGTGTTGTTAGTGCATTGTTAGCGTTTCCCTCTTGGCAGCATGCTGTGTGGAATTTGTGGACGTTTTGTTGAATTCCAGGAGATATTTTTTTATTTTCGGATATTTTTAATCCGAACACCGTGTTGACGTAAGAAGACACGTCATGTCGAACAATCTTAACGCGATCATGACGGTAGTATCAGGGTAGCGAATTCCATACACGCGTATTGTCCCCGTTCCGAGCGAACCGGGCGTCTCTGCTGTGAAATGAGATGCGGGACGAGACTCCGGGACGCGCGCCTTCCTTTCAACCTTTTGTTTTTTTAGACAGAAGAAAAGAAACAACGGGAAGGATTTCCAGGTGCTAATTATACGTGGACTCCGATTGTTTTACTCTGGCTCACGATAGCAGGATTTTATGCTCGGCGTCTGCAGGATTATTCACGGCCTGTGTATACGTGCAAGCAGTGCTAATCCCACCGTCTTTCAACAATATCGATATACCGTTTCCTTTTTTTACGCCTGCAGCGGGTGGTTTCCTGTCCCGCTTTATTTAGGTCATGATAAAAACACACAGAATGAAGGGATGAAGGAGTGAGAAGTGAGGCTGGTGAGGGCTGATACGCACTTCCTGAGCTTTCTGATTCATGCTAGCCCTTTAGCTTAGCTACAGGAGGTGGCAGGTACGCAGGTGTGTTGGTTAAATGTTTGCTAGCAGGTGATCCTGTAGTTAGCAGATGGTGTTTGCAACTGATGCTAGCTCCTGGCAGAGAGAGAGAGAGAGAGAGAGAGAGAGAGAGAGAGAGAGACTCCGGGACTACGCACACACACTTAGACGTCTTGAAGATGATTATACATTTCCATAGACTGGCATTAGAAAATGGTCGAGAATTCCTGCTAACGATCCGCCCATAGTGCTCAGACTTTTAATCTCTGCTTGTCTCTTCTGTCTTTCATGATTTGAATAATTCACACCACAAGCTACCCTCCTGTCTCTCCCTCCACCTGCGTAATTAGCCGCTTTTAATTGAAAAGTGTCTTGTTTTGCGTTCTGTGTACAAGCGAGATCCGTTTCCGGCACACGACGTCCATACATCACATTCATATTCAGGATCTGATGCTAATTCTCTCTGTCTGGAGGCATTACGGCATTAATTTAATTTAGAGCGAGCTGCCGTTAGCTCATTAGCACATGTAATTAATTCATTGAGAGCGCTATTAAGACGTCTCTTTTCGCAAAATTGGCATCTGGCGCAGGGGTCTGTGTACTGTATGGAGGCATGTGTACGCGGCGGAGGCTAAATCGGTGTGTGGCAGTTGGTGGAAGATGTTGAGATGACGGATCAGGTGACAAAATATGGAGAGGGAAAAAAAACGAATCTAATCAATGATTCAGAATTTTTTTATTAAATCTAGAATAATAGAGATGCAGACACGCTGAGTAGTAAAATATTCAAATAAATGTTTTCTTAATGTGGAGGTTACACACACACACACACACACACACACACACACACACACACACACACACACACACACACCGTGATGTTTAATTGTATTAACTTGTGCAATGACAGGAGGCTCGATCTCAGACTCTGGGAACAGGTGTCACTCTCCATGAACCATCTGTAGTGTGTGTGTGTGTGTGTGTGTGTGTGTGTGTGTGTGTGTGTGTGTGTGTGTGTACAAACTCCTAGCTATGTGTTATCTTCTGTCTCCATAGGTCTTTACTTTTGGGATAGCAGGAGAGAGATTAGCATGGCAATAAACATACAGACCAAAATACATCTTTCGTAAATAATTAGAAATCTGACACAGTCCTTACACAGACCTTACACAATCCTGACACAGTCCTGAAAAAAGACCTGACACAGTCCTGACACAGTCCTGACAAAGACCTGACACAGTCCTGACAAAGACCTGACACAAACACAGTCCTGACACAAACACAGTCCTGACACAAACACAGTCCTGACACAAACACAGTCCTGACACAGTCCTGACACAAACACAGTCCTGACACAAACACAGTCCTGACACAAACACAGTCCTGACACAGTCCTGACACAAACACAGTCCTGACACAAACACAGTCCTGACACAAACACAGTCCTGACACAGTCCTGACACAAACACAGTCCTGACACAGTCCTGACACAAACACAGTCCTGACACAGTCCTGACACAAACACAGTCCTGACACAGTCCTGACACAGTCCTGACGCAAACACAGTCCTGACACAAACACAGTCCTGACACAAACACAGTCCTTACACAAACACAGTCCTGACACAAACACAGTCCTTACACAAACACAGTCCTGACACAGTCCTGACACAAACACAGTCCTGACACAAACACAGTCCTTACACAGTCCTTACACAAACACAGTCCTGACACAAACACAGTCCTTACACAGTCCTGACGCAAACACAGTCCTTACACAAACACAGTCCTGACACAAACACAGTCCTTACACAAACACAGTCCTGACACAGTCCTTACACAAACACAGTCCACAAACACAGTCCTGACACAGTCCTGACACAAACACAGTCCTTACACAAACACAGTCCTGACACAAACACAGTCCTTACACAAACACAGTCCTGACACAGTCCTGACACAAACACAGTCCTTACACAAACACAGTCCTGACACAGTCCTGACACAAACACAGTCCTTACACAAACACAGTCCTTACACAAACACAGCCCTGACACAAACACAGTCCTGACACAGTCCTGACACAGTCCTGACACAAACACAGTCCTGACACAGTCCTGACACAAACACAGTCCTGATGCAAACACAGTCCTGACACAAACACAGTCCTGACACAGTCCTGACACAAACACAGTCCTGACACAAACACAGTCCTGACACAAACACAGTCCTTACACAAACACAGTCCTTACACAAACACAGTCCTGACACAAACACAGTCTTGACACAGTCCTGACACAGTCCTGACACAAACACAGTCCTGACACAAACACAGTCCTGACACAAACACAGTCCTGACACAGTCCTGACACAAACACAGTCCTGACACAAACACAGTCCTGACACAGTCCTGACACAAACACAGTCCTGACACAAACACAGTCCTGACATAAACACAGTCCTGACACAGTCCTGACACAGTCCTGACACAAACACAGTCCTGACACAAACACAGTCCTGACACAAACACAGTCCTGACACAGTCCTGACACAAACACAGTCCTGACACAAACACAGTCCTGACACAAACACAGTCCTGACACAGTCCTGATGCAAACACAGTCCTGACACAAACACAGTCCTGACACAGTCCTTACACAAACACAGTCCTTACACAAACACAGTCCTGACACAAACACAGTCCTTACACAAACACAGTCCTTACACAAACACAGTCCTGACACAAACACAGTCCTGACACAGTCCTTACACAAACACAGTCCTTACACAAACACAGCCCTGACACAAACACAGTCTTGACACAGTCCTGACACAGTCCTGACACAAACACAGTCCTGACACAGTCCTGACACAAACACAGTCCTGACACAAACACAGTCCTGACACAAACACAGTCCTGACACAGTCCTGACACAAACACAGTCCTGACACAAACACAGTCCTGACACAAACACAGTCCTGTCACAGTCCTGACACAGTCCTGACACAAACACAGTCCTGACACAAACACAGTCCTGACACAGTCCTGACACAAACACAATCCTGACACAAACACAGTCCTGACACAGTCCTGACACAAACACAGTCCTGACACAAACACAGTCCTGACACAAACACAGTCCTGACACAGTCCTGACACAAACACAGTCCTGACACAGTCCTGACACAAACACAGTCCTGACGCAAACACAGTCCTGACACAAACACAGTCCTGACACAAACACAGTCCTTACACAAACACAGTCCTGACACAAACACAGTCCTTACACAGTCCTGACGCAAACACAGTCCTGACACAAACACAGTCCTTACACAAACACAGTCCTGACACAAACACAGTCCTTACACAAACACAGTCCTGACACAGTCCTTACACAAACACAGTCCACAAACACAGTCCTGACACAAACACAGTCCTTACACAAACACAGTCCTGACACAGTCCTTACACAAACACAGTCCACAAACACAGTCCTGACACAGTCCTGACACAAACACAGTCCTTACACAAACACAGTCCTGACACAAACACAGTCCTTACACAAACACAGTCCTGACACAGTCCTGACACAAACACAGTCCTTACACAAACACAGTCCTGACACAGTCCTGACACAAACACAGTCCTTACACAAACACAGTCCTGACACAGTCCTGACACAAACACAGTCCTTACACAAACACAGTCCTTACACAAACACAGCCCTGACACAAACACAGTCCTGACACAGTCCTGACACAGTCCTGACACAAACACAGTCCTGACACAGTCCTGACACAAACACAGTCCTGATGCAAACACAGTCCTGACACAAACACAGTCCTGACACAGTCCTGACACAAACACAGTCCTGACACAGTCCTGACACAAACACAGTCCTGACACAAACACAGTCCTTACACAAACACAGTCCTTACACAAACACAGTCCTGACACAAACACAGTCTTGACACAGTCCTGACACAGTCCTGACACAAACACAGTCCTGACACAAACACAGTCCTGACACAAACACAGTCCTGACACAGTCCTGACACAAACACAGTCCTGACACAAACACAGTCCTGACACAGTCCTGACACAAACACAGTCCTGACACAAACACAGTCCTGACACAAACACAGTCCTGACACAAACACAGTCCTGACACAGTCCTGATGCAAACACAGTCCTGACACAAACACAGTCCTGACACAGTCCTTACACAAACACAGTCCTTACACAAACACAGTCCTGACACAAACACAGTCCTTACACAAACACAGTCCTTACACAAACACAGCCCTGACACAAACACAGTCTTGACACAGTCCTGACACAGTCCTGACACAAACACAGTCCTGACACAGTCCTGACACAAACACAGTCCTGACACAAACACAGTCCTGACACAAACACAGTCCTGACACAGTCCTGACACAAACACAGTCCTGACACAAACACAGTCCTGACACAAACACAGTCCTGTCACAGTCCTGACACAGTCCTGACACAAACACAGTCCTGACACAAACACAGTCCTGACACAGTCCTGACACAAACACAGTCCTGACACAGTCCTGACACAAACACAGTCCTGACACAAACACAGTCCTGACACAAACACAGTCCTGACACAGTCCTGACACAAACACAGTCCTGACACAAACACAGTCCTGACACAGTCCTTACACAAACACAGTCCTGACACAGTCCTGACACAAACACAGTCCTGACACAAACACAGTCCTTACACAAACACAGTCCTGACACAAACACAGTCCTTACACAAACACAGTCCTGACACAAACACAGTCCTGACACAAACACAGTCCTGACACAGTCCTGACACAAACACAGTCCTGACACAAACACAGTCCTGACACAGTCCTTACACAAACACAGTCCTGACACAGTCCTGACACAAACACAGTCCTGACACAAACACAGTCCTTACACAAACACAGTCCTGACACAGTCCTGACACAAACACAGTCCTGACACAGTCCTGACGCAAACACAGTCCTGACACAAACACAGTCCTTACACAAACACAGTCCTGACACAGTCCTGACACAAACACAGTCCTTACACAAACACAGTCCTTACACAAACACAGCCCTGACACAAACACAGTCCTGACACAGTCCTGACACAGTCCTGACACAAACACAGTCCTGACACAGTCCTGACACAAACACAGTCCTGATGCAAACACAGTCCTGACACAAACACAGTCCTGACACAGTCCTGACACAAACACAGTCCTGACACAGTCCTGACACAAACACAGTCCTGACACAAACACAGTCCTTACACAAACACAGTCCTTACACAAACACAGTCCTGACACAAACACAGTCTTGACACAGTCCTGACACAGTCCTGACACAAACACAGTCCTGACACAAACACAGTCCTGACACAAACACAGTCCTGACACAGTCCTGACACAAACACAGTCCTGACACAAACACAGTCCTGACACAGTCCTGACACAAACACAGTCCTGACACAAACACAGTCCTGACACAAACACAGTCCTGACACAAACACAGTCCTGACACAGTCCTGATGCAAACACAGTCCTGACACAAACACAGTCCTGACACAGTCCTTACACAAACACAGTCCTTACACAAACACAGTCCTGACACAAACACAGTCCTTACACAAACACAGTCCTTACACAAACACAGCCCTGACACAAACACAGTCTTGACACAGTCCTGACACAGTCCTGACACAAACACAGTCCTGACACAGTCCTGACACAAACACAGTCCTGACACAAACACAGTCCTGACACAAACACAGTCCTGACACAGTCCTGACACAAACACAGTCCTGACACAAACACAGTCCTGACACAAACACAGTCCTGTCACAGTCCTGACACAGTCCTGACACAAACACAGTCCTGACACAAACACAGTCCTGACACAGTCCTGACACAAACACAGTCCTGACACAGTCCTGACACAAACACAGTCCTGACACAAACACAGTCCTGACACAAACACAGTCCTGACACAGTCCTGACACAAACACAGTCCTGACACAAACACAGTCCTGACACAGTCCTTACACAAACACAGTCCTGACACAGTCCTGACACAAACACAGTCCTGACACAAACACAGTCCTTACACAAACACAGTCCTGACACAAACACAGTCCTTACACAAACACAGTCCTGACACAAACACAGTCCTGACACAAACACAGTCCTGACACAGTCCTGACACAAACACAGTCCTGACACAAACACAGTCCTGACACAGTCCTTACACAAACACAGTCCTGACACAGTCCTGACACAAACACAGTCCTGACACAAACACAGTCCTTACACAAACACAGTCCTGACACAGTCCTGACACAAACACAGTCCTGACACAGTCCTGACGCAAACACAGTCCTGACACAAACACAGTCCTTACACAAACACAGTCCTGACACAAACACAGTCCTTACACAGTCCTGACGCAAACACAGTCCTGACACAAACACAGTCCTGACACAAACACAGTCCTTACACAAACACAGTCCTGACACAGTCCTTACACAAACACAGTCCACAAACACAGTCCTGACACAGTCCTGACACAAACACAGTCCTTACACAAACACAGTCCTGACACAAACACAGTCCTTACACAAACACAGTCCTGACACAGTCCTGACACAAACACAGTCCTTACACAAACACAGTCCTGACACAGTCCTGACACAAACACAGTCCTTACACAAACACAGTCCTGACACAGTCCTGACACAAACACAGTCCTTACACAAACACAGTCCTTACACAAACACAGCCCTGACACAAACACAGTCCTGACACAGTCCTGACACAGTCCTGACACAAACACAGTCCTGACACAGTCCTGACACAAACACAGTCCTGATGCAAACACAGTCCTGACACAAACACAGTCCTGACACAGTCCTGACACAAACACAGTCCTGACACAGTCCTGATGCAAACACAGTCCTGACACAAACACAGTCCTGACACAGTCCTGACACAAACACAGTCCTGACACAGTCCTGACACAAACACAGTCCTGACACAAACACAGTCCTGACACAAACACAGTCCTGACACAAACACAGTCTTGACACAGTCCTGACACAGTCCTGACACAAACACAGTCCTGACACAGTCCTGACACAAACACAGTCCTGACACAAACACAGTCCTGACACAGTCCTGACACAAACACAGTCCTGACACAAACACAGTCCTGACACAAACACAGTCCTGACACAGTCCTGACACAGTCCTGACACAGTCCTGACACAAACACAGTCCTGACACAAACACAGTCCTGACACAAACACAGTCCTGACACAGTCCTGACACAGTCCTGACACAAACACAGTCCTGACACAAACACAGTCCTGACACAGTCCTGACACAGTCCTGACACAAACACAGTCCTGACACAAACACAGTCCTGACACAGTCCTGATGCAAACACAGTCCTGACACAAACACAGTCCTGACACAGTCCTTACACAAACACAGTCCTTACACAAACACAGTCCTGACACAAACACAGTCCTTACACAAACACAGTCCTTACACAAACACAGCCCTGACACAAACACAGTCTTGACACAGTCCTGACACAGTCCTGACACAAACACAGTCCTGACACAGTCCTGACACAAACACAGTCCTGACACAAACACAGTCCTGACACAGTCCTGACACAAACACAGTCCTGACACAAACACAGTCCTGTCACAGTCCTGACACAGTCCTGACACAAACACAGTCCTGACACAAACACAGTCCTGACACAGTCCTGACACAAACACAGTCCTGACACAAACACAGTCCTGACACAAACACAGTCCTGACACAAACACAGTCCTGACACAAACACAGTCCTGACACAGTCCTGACACAAACACAGTCCTTACACAAACACAGTCCTGACACAAACACAGTCCTTACACAAACACAGTCCTGACACAGTCCTTACACAAACACAGCCCTGACACAAACACAGTCCTTACACAAACACAGTCCTGACACAAACACAGTCCTGACACAAACACAGTCCTGACACAAACACAGTCTTGACACAGTCCTGATGCAAACACAGTCCTGACACAAACACAGTCCTGACACAAACACAGTCCTTACACAAACACAGTCCTTACACAAACACAGCCCTGACACAAACACAGTCTTGACACAGTCCTGACACAGTCCTGATGCAAACACAGTCCTGACACAGTCCTGACACAAACACAGTCCTGACACAGTCCTGACACAAACACAGTCCTGACACAGTCCTGACACAGTCCTGACACAAACACAGTCCTGACACAAACACAGTCCTGACACAGTCCTGACACAAACACAGTCCTGACACAAACACAGTCCTGATGCAAACACAGTCCTGACACAAACACAGTCCTGACACAAACACAGTCCTGACACAGTCCTGACACAGTCCTGATGCAAACACAGTCCTGACACAGTCCTGACACAAACACAGTCCTGACACAAACACAGTCCTGACACAAACACAGTCCTGACACAGTCCTGACACAGTCCTGATGCAAACACAGTCCTGACACAGTCCTGACACAAACACAGTCCTGACACAAACACAGTCCTGACACAAACACAGTCCTGACACAGTCCTGACACAAACACAGTCCTGACACAAACACAGTCCTGACACAAACACAGTCCTTACACAAACACAGTCCTGACACAGTCCTGATGCAAACACAGTCCTGACACAAACACAGTCCTGACACAAACACAGTCCTGACACAAACACAGTCCTTACACAAACACAGTCCTGACACAGTCCTGATGCAAACACAGTCCTGACACAAACACAGTCCTGACACAAACACAGTCCTGACACAGTCCTGACACAGTCCTGACACAAACACAGTCCTGACACAAACACAGTCCTGACACAAACACAGTTGTTGCACAGTCATTACTCAGTCCTAACACAAACACAGTCCTGACACAGTCCTGACACAGTCCTGACACACCCAAGACACAGTCCTTACACTAACACAAGCAGAAATCCTGTCATTTGTTATCCTTCCTTGTTTATTGTTAACAGGGTGATTATATTAGTGTGCACACGTTATGTTCACATTAACAAACCTAATGTTCAGATTTGACCCTAAATGTTTTTTACTGTGAGCAGCATTACACACGTTTTCACTCCTTGGAAGTGGATTTACAATTTTCTATTCAGTTCTGAATCCAATAAACACAACTCCACTAATAATTGTCAAACACACGCTGAATGAGCACTCACCAAACACACCAAAATTGTGTAAATCTGATTTTTTTTTAACACTTACGTGTGTGTGTGTGTGTGTGTGTGTGTGTGTGTGTGTGTGTGTGTGTGTGTGTGTAAGGTCTTTATCTCATTAATATAATGACATACTGTAGTTGGTGAATGTCACATTAATCTGTACTTATACCTAATAAATGTACAAATAACAGGTTGTGTGTGTGTGTGTGTGTGTGTGTGTGTGTGTGTGTGTGTGTGTGTGTGTGTGTGTGTGTACACATGTGTTCAGGGTGTCTGTGTGTTTGCTTCAAAGCGTTCTACCTGTTTAGCACTTCATTAAACATCTCCTTCAGTGAGACATGAAGACTCACAGGGCTCTCTCTCTCTCTCTCTCTCTCTCTCTCTCTCTCTCTCTCTCTCCCTCTCTCTCTCTCTCTCTCTCTCTCTCTCTCTCTCTCTCTGTGCAACTGGAGTAATTAACCCATCTCTCTCTGGGGTCTAATTAGGAAGGAGAGTCTCCTGTTAAAACTGCATCTGGCAATTAGAAAAGACGTACGCTCCTCTCTCTCTCTCTCTCTCTCTCTCTCTCTCTCTCTCTCCTCATCTCTCTGAAGTTTATTGCCTTTATTTGATTTCCTTCCATCTAAGCAAAATGCTCACTTAGCAACAATTAGACATTAAACAATGCAATATCTTCCAGAGTTTGTTGGTCAAATATGCGCATTATAAACAGGAACATCCGCGCGTCTACTTTTAAACAGTTCTCCTAAAACATGTTGCATTTTATTTTCTAAATCAGAACACGCCCTGCGTTCCCGTTCCATGCACACGCACTTATCTCCACGCTGTTTTTTATGAAAAATATAAATATGGAAATCACCTCCAGATCATTCTCCCTATTTATCTATTAAAATCCCGAATAACAATTAATATTAGTCGCTTTGTTATTGTTTTTTGTGTAACTTTTCAGTAAGGAAAGAGTTTTTTCAAATGTAATAGGACGTTATGGTTTTTTTCTCCTACACACGAACAATACGTTTACTCTTTAATGAAAGTGATATTATTGATGCAGGAAAAACATGAACCTAAACGCACTGTCCCATGGGGGATGTCTGATCCTCAAATAGTGTGTAGTGAGAATAATAAACCCCCTTTAGTCTAATGAAGGAGATAAGTGTCTCTCGTTAGAGGATTTGGATGCTTAGATACAAACAGCAACAAACGTTATGAATTCTATCATCGACAGGGAAGAACGGTGAATATTCCGTTACTCCACGTCACTCGAGGAAATTCATATTCGTTTCCTCCCTTCTCTAATTTCACTTCAGAATATATTCATTCAGTAAAAATAAAGCTAAGGTGATGTTAATGTAACGTGTATGGAAGGAGTCTCCAGTGTCAGCGCTGTGTAACAGGCAGAGGTGAAGCTGTACAGTAGCAGGTGAAGCTGTACAGTACGGAGCGTGTTCACAGCGCGTCACTTTCTCCGCATGTTGTGATGTTACAGTCTTATTCCAAAATGGATTCAATTCATTTTCCTCAAAATTCTACAAACAATACCCCATCATGACCACGTGAAAGAAGTTTGTTTGAAATCTTTGCAAATTTATTAAAAATAAAAAACTAAAAAAGCACATGTGCATAAGTATTCACACCCTTTGCTCAATACTTTGTTGACGCACCTTTGGCACCGATTACAGCCTCGAGTCTTTTTGAGAATGATGCTGCAAGTTTGACATTTTCTGCCATTATGACGTCACATTTCACATCTGTCGGACATTTTCCGTCATTATGACGTCACGTTTCTCATCTGTCGGACATTTTCCGTCATTATGAGTTCACGTTTCACATCTGTCGGACATTTTCCGTCATTATGACGTCACGTTTCACATCTGTCGGATATTTTCCGCCATTATGACATCACGTTTCACATCTGTCGGACATTTTCCGTCATTATGAGTTCACGTTTCACATCTGTCGGACATTTTCCGTCATTATGACGTCACGTTTCACATCTGTCGTACATTTTCCGTCATTATGACGTCACGTTTCTCATCTGTCGGATATTTTCCGCCATTATGACGTCACGTTTCACATCTGTCGGACATTTTCCGCCATTATGACGTCACGTTTCACATCTGTCGGACATTTTCCGCCATTATGACGTCACGTTTCACATCTGTCGGACATTTTCCGCCATTATGACGTCACGTTTCACATCTGTCGGATATTTTCCGCCATTATGACGTCACGTTTCACATCTGTCGGACATTTTCCGTCATTATGACGTCACGTTTCACATCTGTCGGATATTTTCCGTCATTATGACGTCACGTTTCTCATCTGTCGGATATTTTCCGCCATTATGACGTCACGTTTCACATCTGTCGGATATTTTCCGCCATTATGACGTCACGTTTCACATCTGTCGGATATTTTCCTCCATTATGACGTCACGTTTCACATCTGTCGGATATTTTCCGCCATTATGACGTCACGTTTCACATCTGTCGGACATTTTCCGCCATTATGACGTCACGTTTCTCATCTGTCGGATATTTTCCGCCATTATGACGTCACGTTTCACATCTGTCGGACATTTTCCGTCATTATGACGTCACGTTTCACATCTGTCGGACATTTTCCGTCATTATGACGTCACGTTTCACATCTGTCGGATATTTTCCGCCATTATGACGTCACGTTTCACATCTGTCGGACATTTTCCGCCATTATGACGTCACGTTTCACATCTGTCGGATATTTTCCGCCATTATGACGTCACGTTTCACATCTGTCGGACATTTTCCGCCATTATGACGTCACGTTTCACATCTGTCGGACATTTTCCGCCATTATGACGTCACGTTTCACATCTGTCGGACATTTTCCACCATTATGATGTCACGTTTCACATCTGTTGCACATTTTCCGTCATTATGACGTCACGTTTCACATCTGTCGGACATTTTCCGTCATTATGACGTCACGTTTCACATCTGTCGGACATTTTCCGTCATTATGACGTCATGTTTCAAAAAAAAAAAATTTCTTTGAGTCATTTTTTATGTTTATCTTCAGGCTATTATCACATTTTAAATGTTTTTTTTTTTTTTCCGAGGCATTACAGATCAAATGAAAGCAACTGCATCCTGTTGAGTGCACTGTGTTGACTATAGCATGGCGTTAAACGTAACGGATCAGAGGTATCCGGTGTGATGTGTTGTGTAAGAGTGGGACGTGCTGTAATTGTAAAATGACGGCGGTGAGAGTAACTCCATGCTTCATTATTTTCCTCTAACGGCGCATTGCAGTGTTTTAGTCCGACTCGTCGACATAAACATTTTTTTGGCAGGTTTTACAACAACAGAACGCATATTCTACCCACGATACAGTCATTATTTAGTGCTTTTTGGAAATTCTTTTATTATATAAAAAAAAATAGGACATGAATTTACATTGCAAACGCGTGCGGTTGTGTCGTTTCTAAAATAAATGATATTGTTGTCATTTCATAATACATGGAACAGATTCCCACTGTGCAGCATGGATAATGTGTGTATCTGTGTTGCGGGCTGATTTGCACTGACTGAATCTGTTTACTTAATTTAGTTCATCCAATTAGCAAGACAAGAGGGACTTAAAGACAGATTATGTGAGAGAGAGCGAGCGAGAGAGAGAGAGCGAGAGAGAGAGAGAGGGAGAGAGACTAGTCCCATCGTCTGACATGAAGCCTTTTAACAGGGAAACTTTAAACTGACTGTGTACTGCTTCTAACACACTCCCATGGCTCTGAAGTAAAAACCCCAGGGTTAATTTGTTGCCCCACATGGTTGCCATGGAAGCAGCTCTAGGGTAATAGCACGTGAGGTGTGATGTGGGCGCTGGGGATGCTATTATCCCACCAATATAGACAAAAACATCATTATCATTTTCAAAATTAGAGGTTGTCTTATTAAGGTAAGTGGTGTTATCCGGAGTGGAATTGTAACCGTGATTTAAATTCTGTTATTCTATTATCACACCTTTAATTCAATTCCATTTTTATCCGTGCAGCGCTTTTAACAGTAGACATGATAATACACAATGATCACGCATCTAAACACGACGTGAGAGGGATTAGGGATAAAAACAAATACGAACGCAGCATTCGGAATGAAAAGAGACGAGCAGGAGGTGCGGTGTTTATTTCTTCATTTGTTTGGTGGTTTATTTATTGAAGATGTTGATATTTGGCTCAAGCGCTACCGATTTTAACAGCGGTTATTATCAGCAGATATTAATGCTCATAAAGCCCTCGTTCACAGCATGGTTTAAATTCTGGTTTATTTAGCGCCATAGAGTTCTTATTGCACCTAGTGGTCGAACATGGGAACTGCAACAAACAAGCACTAATAAATATAGAGGCCCATTGGGGTGGGAATCACGCTGCCCCATGCTCACGCTATAAACACTTTCAGTGGAGGAGGAGGTGCTGGGGTTGCCAGTGTGGTAGTTTTTACTTGAAATCGGGGTCATTTAAATATCCTCCATGGCTGCTAAGATGTAGTTTTATAGCATTTTTATTTAAAGAATTAAATCAGACAGGTAAAGTGTAAGCGCAGACAGTGTGTGTATGATGTACAGAACCGTTTTGTACCAATTGTAAGATATTATGGAGTGGAGAAAGTCATCAGAAATACAGTACGTGTGCCCCACAGTGAGAAAAAGTAGAAAAGTGCGCCCAGTAATTTCTGGGGCGAGTTTCAGGGGTTTGAGTGGAAATTTAGCTGAAACCTGGCAACCGTGGTGAATGATGTTATCTGTTGAGGAAACACAATAACATGTAGCACAAGGTGATGATGTCTGCGTTTCATTTTCTTTCAGCCCGTGTCATCTGGACAGAAGATTCCAGGCTCATTCAGAGAAAACCTCTCAAATGATGATGTCAGCTCCTTAAATCAATCGCGGAACTTTATTCCACGTACTGCTAATTTTGTTCTCTTCTCTAACGTAGTGGAAAACCCAAAGAAAATAAATGCTGAGTAAGAGAAAGCGATGTGCGGCGAGACCTCAGGCTGAGTTATTCCCGTCAGCTCCCAGCCAAACCAAATCACCGGCTAGCACGCTCTGCCAGACGCTAACCGAGAAGTGCTAGCGTTCACGTTCTGCCGCTTTTCCCCTCTTTTACCGTACGTTTGAAATCGCCATCACGCCAAACGCTGCGTCGTCAAATATTACTCCGCTAACTGCTCTCTAGCGCTCGTTCGCATGATAAAATATGTGTTCGGAATTCATTCCTTCTCCGTCATTTCTCCGTGATTACGACGATCCGTTTATTATACAACACATCGGAATTTTTTTTATCCGTTTATAATTACATCTAACGTCATCGGGTCCGTCTTTCCGCGTTACCGAGAAACCGCGGAGAAGAAGAAGAAAAAATAAGCGTAAACTTCTCTGCCCCGAAGAAAGAAATTGGAAAACTTTCAGCCTTAACCCCCTGACACTGGAGACTCCTTCCGTCAACGTTAAAATAATAAACACGTTTCACCTCGCGGAAAACCACCGTATCAACGAACCGCTTCAATCTGTTTATTATCGCCGTGTACACGCCCCTGTGAACGAGTCGTCACTATAGAGACGATAACGTATTCATCATAAACCCGCACTACTGTCCGAGCCGCTGTTATAGAAAACCAATCTGACCAATCAGGACGCAGAATTGGTGTAAAACTGTGTTTGTTTTATATCAGATATCTGGAAGTGTATCTGGTATTCATAGCTTTATGATTCCATCTCTCTCTCTCTCTCTCTCTCACACACACACACACACACACACACACACACGGTGCATCTGTTAGTAGTGTGTCCTGCTGAGTTATTGGCTCAGCACAGCTCCATGTGGCATATGTGCTTCAAAGCCGTCTACGATGCCATCTACCTCCAATTAGCCTCGAGTCCACACACAAGCACATTTATAATATTTACAATATCCTCACACACACACGCACGCACACGCACGCACACACACTCGTGTCTTCATCATTAACGCTCCGTAATCCTGAAAATCTGAAGATCATGACATGCTTATTGTGTTAATGTTTGTTTTTTATTGTGATTATGATCCTGATGCTGCAGCGTGGTTGTGGTTCATGAACAGAATTACACTGCAAAGCAATTAGCATCTGATGCCTGACGACTGCGCCCTCGTTATCGTCCCGTTTAAACAGGTGCAGTCGCTGTGGCGACGTCAAACCGTCCTCGCAACTCGAGAAAGCTCTGATGACGTGGAAAAGAAAAGAACGTTCTGGTCAATCTTGCAGGATTATTACATTCTAGAAAACTGCTGCTTCACCCAGCACCTTCTGGAAAATCCAGTTCGGGTTTTTTTTTAATTCTTTTAGTCATTATGACATCACATTTTGTATTTTTCTTCCACGTCGTCTTTAATTTTCGCATTTTCTAAGCTGTTTACGTTTTTTCCCTTATTTTAATGTTGTTGTTTATTTGAGTCATTATGACATCACATTTCAGATTTTTATAATCTGAGTCCTTTTTTAAAATAGGAAAAAAAAAATCTCTAGGTCATTATGACATCACATTTCTTATGACATACAAATTTTTTTGTCATTTACATTATTTTTCTTTTTAATGTTTTTTTTTTATTCATTATGACATCACATATAAAATTTTGTTTTTAAAATTGTCATTGACATCGCATTAAAAATGATTTTTAATTGTCATTCATTATGACCACATTTTAAAAAAAAATA
>NC_030441.2:380000-390000 GCF_001660625.3 Ictalurus punctatus
TAACCCCTAACCCTAACCATAACCTTAACCCCTAACCCCTAACCCCTAACCATAACCTTAACCCCTAACCCCTAACCATAACCTTAACCCCTAACCCTTAACCCCTAACCCTAACCTTAACCCCTAACCCTTAACCCCTAACCATAACCTTAACCCCTAACCCTAATCCTTAACCCCTAACCATAACCTTAACCCCTAACCCTAACTCCTAACCATAACCTTAACCCCTAACCCCTAACCCTAACCATAACCTTAACCCCTAACCCCTAACCCTAACCATAACCTTAACCCCTAACCCCTAACCCCGAACCATAACCTTAACCCCTAACCCCTAACCCCTAACCATAACCATAACCCCTAACCCTAACTCCTAACCATAACCTTAACCCCTAACCCCTAACCCTAACCATAACCTTAACCCCTAACCCCTAACCCCGAACCATAACCTTAACCCCTAACCCCTAACCCCTAACCATAACCTTAACCCCTAACCCTAACTCCTAACCCTAACCATAACCTTAACCCCTAACCCTAACCCTTAACCCCTAACCATAACCTTAACCCCTAACCCCTAACCATAACCTTAACCCCTAACCCCTAACCATAACCTTAACCCCTAACCATAACCTTAACCCCTAACCCTAACTCCTAACCATAACCTTAACCCCTAACCCCTAACCCTAACCATAACCTTAACCCCTAACCCCTAACCCTAACCATAACCTTAACCCCTAACCCCTAACCCTAACCATAACCTTAACCCCTAACCCCTAACCCCGAACCATAACCTTAACCCCTAACCCCTAACCCCTAACCATAACCTTAACCCCTAACCCTAACTCCTAACCCTAACCATAACCTTAACCCCTAACCCTAACCATAACCTTAACCCCTAACCCCTAACCCTAACCCCTAACCATAACCATAACCTTAACCCCTAACCCCTAACCCTAACCATAACCTTAACCCCTAACCATAACCTTAACCCCTAACCCCTAACCATAACCTTAACCCCTAACCCCTAACCATAACCTTAACCCCTAACCCTAACCTTAACCCCTAACCCCTAACGCTGGGGACTTTCATGGTGGACACTGTAAGTCCATTTCATCACACCGCACCCTGGTGTTGATTATGTTCCTATAGCGGCGTGCCTCATAGTGTGTTATTCTTTACTGAAGGCTTCAGATTTGTTAAGGAGGAAGAGAAACTTGTAAAATCGGTGCAGTTTTACTACAACAGAAAGAAAAACCAAATAAAGGCTTTTTAATCATCGCAGTGTTCCTCGGGTCACCTCTTTTGAAAAACTGAATCGGTTCACGCTCCTCCAGCGAAACAGGACCTCAGGTGGTCAAAGTTTGCCCTTTAAGACGACGTTAAGATGAAGCGCGGCTGCGCGACAGATTTAAACCCTTTTCACGGTAATAAATAAAAACCGGCGTGTTCCGTGCAGTTCCCACGAGGGGAGCGCGGTATCATATCCACTCCCGAGGTGTACAAAATACCCTTCTGTCTTTTTCCCATCTCGACACCTTTCACACACACACACACACACACACTCCTCCACGATGGGAACCCGAGAGCCACCGAGGACGAGGACGATGAAGTTCACAGATTCAAACTCACGTGAAATTTAGACTTCACGTCACGTTTCATGCGCGTTTTACATTTAATGCACGTGGTTTATATTTATTCCATTTCATGTTTCTTTCACTTTCACACGAAAGGTTTCTGAAACATTATTCGTTTCCTTTGTTTTTACACGTCAGTTTTTTCAGAATTGTACTTTTATTTGACACACGATTCATTTATGTTCATTTTTGATATAATTCATTTCATTCCTGAACAATCCATTTATTTTCATCTGCAATTTTTATACGATTCAGGAAGTGATTCTTACACACGATTCATGTGTTTTTATCTGCACATGTGATCTTTTTTTTCTTTTTCTTTTTTTTTACACGATTCATTTATTTTCATGTGACTCTTTCACATGATTCCTTCATTTCTCACTTGTGATGAACAAATGATTCATTTCTTTCCAGATGATTCTTTTTCATTTTTCAGATCTGATTCTCGACTGTCATCCCATATTGTTCGCTTATATAGCCAAAAGTATGTGCACCCCTGACCATCACACCCGTATGTGTTTGCTGAACATCCCGTTCCAGATTTATAACCTCCTCCAGTCTTCTGGGAAGGCTGTCCATTAGATTTTTGGGGCGTGGCCGTGGGGATTCGTGTTCATTCAGCTACAAGAGCGTTAGTGAGGTTGAGGTCAGGCGCTGATGTTGACGTGAGGAGACTCCAGTTCCAGTTCATCCCAGCACATACTTTTGGCCGTATAGTTTACAGTGTACAACCTGGTGCTATCCACCTTCACGTGTTATTTAACATCCCCGTTGATTAGATAATCTATTCTTTAATGTAGAGAATTCTTCTTGTCCTCTTCTCCTCGCCATGTTCTTCTCGGCTGCATGTGCTGAGTGAAAAAGAAAGCGTGGAGAGCATTGCTCCACATGTTGGGCGTGCATGTCCGTATCACTGACAGCCAGGCGAGGTTATGAAAACAGTCATTCTTCCCATCATCGCTCCATAGCCGGTGATTTAGCAGCAGGCCGGCCCTGTGCTGCAATAAAACACCGTCCGGCCGTTTGCAGTGCACTGGTGGATATCAGGCAGCACGGGGGGGGTCACCTCCTGGCACCGGCCCACCTCACCTGCTACTGTGTTTTACCAACCGAGCTTGAACACACACACACACACACACACACACCAGGCCCTCTGGACCTCCCTTACAGCATGAATTAGAAGAATTAGAGGCTGTGAAATAGATTGTTATTGTGCTCCTATTCACTCGCCGTGTAATGAGGAAAAAATAAGCCGAGTTTCCATTCACCTGCGTTTCTCCTTGTTGTTGTTGTTGTTGTTTTAGAAAAATGTAAACAGTCAAAGTAACATACAAGTCTATTTTAACTATTATACATCGAATTATAGTATAATATTATATTACCTGTGATAGTAATCATAAAAGTCATTTTTACATAGCATACTCAATATTATCATTTCGTTTATTTATTTATTTGTTTGTGTGTTTGTTTATTTATTTTTTAAAAAAGAGAGAAATAAAGAAACAAAAAATAGTGGGATAGATGGGAAATGGGAATAGCAGCAAGGGTGTAAAACTATTCTAATCATTAAAATAATATTTTTAAAGAAATTATGTTAAGAGCTAGAATGCTACTTTTTTAATGCGCGTTTATTCGTTGATTGTGTTTTTGGGGTTTGTTTGTTTTTTGAGAATAATACCTAAGCGCATTTAACTGAAGACTTTCTGTCATGTGATCGCTCTTAAACAAGATGAAAAGTCTAAATTCATCATTTCACCGCCTTCGGAGTCCGGTCCTTATGTGTGGTGATTAGCGTTTAGCATGAACGTTAGTGAAATGAGTCCTCGCTAACAGCTACGCAGCGTATCCCTGGGCCTCAGGCAGGTGGCTCTGACAGCGGGATCAGTGAGAAACTCTAAACTCGGCCGAATCGCCGTCTCTCGTTTATCAATCGCCTTGGAGACATCAGCGTTACTGGCGTTTTTATTTTGGTGGCTAAAGAACGTAGCGGTTCACAGGCAGAGCGGAGACGTCTGACGGCCTATCGTACACGCTGAGACGTGTGGAAAAGGTTTGACAGAAACAGGTGCTCCGAACGTAAGCGTCAGGAAGCCGCTGTCTCAGATATGAGACGATCCGACGTTCCATCAGCTCGAAATTCACAGCATGGAAACGTCGCTGGACGTTTAGGTGACGTGCTCGCTCGAGACTCCGTTTTCTTGGGAAAATGATCATTGTAAAGAATGACTGTAATCCATCTTTTGTTGGGGCATATCCCCGCCCACAAAAATCGCACGGCCTCAGTGAAAGACTTCGCACCAGTCTAACGTTGTAGTGAAAGATTTGAATTGCGTTTGAGACTCGGGTTTAAGATTTTGATCTCCAGCTCTTGAATTAGAGCCATCAGACTGACACTATTCAGTTTTACCCAGCTACAAAACTTCCCTAACTGGGAGCAAGTCGATTCGGACTAGTGGTCGAACGTGGGAACTGCAACAGACGAGCACCGATAAATAGAGGCCCAGTGGGGCAGGACTCCTGCTGCCCCATGCTCACTCTCTAAACACTTTAGCGATAGTGTCTCCGCTCGTTTTGTTTGAGGCCGTGTCGTTATTAACGTCGTCCCGCAACACCGAAAGCTACGCTCACCGACTGAAAATCGTGTTTTTGCACGTTGTGGCGTCCATTATTTCGACGTCACTGTATTTTGCGTTTCAGAAAACGATAATCGGTCTCCGTTAAACGTAGCGTTCGCGTGCGGTGCTTGTCTTTAGCAGAACTCGGAGCTTGTCTTTAGCAGAACTCCTCGAACTAAAACTCAGCGTTATATTCAAATGTTCGTTTTCAAATGCATTTTCTCACCCACTTAAATATTAATATAATGCATGCAAAGTTATGTGATGTGTACTTCAGGTCTCTGAATGGCAAATACCTTTTTAAGCAGTAAATGGAGAGCCCATTAGCATCCTCTCGTAACCAAAATGCGGCATAAAAGCTAAAATCATGATACAATGTGCTTTTTTTAATCCGACGATCTTTCTCTTAGGTGACTAGAGTGGGTGTTAAAGCAAGCAAATAACACGGGCAAATGCGAGGGCAGCAGGGATCATCCCACGGAGGTGTGAAACGGAGGGCGACCGGGGGCGGCGTTTTTGGAATGAAAGCGCTGCAAGAGCGCTATATCGCGCACAAAACTTCACATTTTTCGCTCGCCGGATTGTTATGATCTCAGGTTAATAGCAGTTCCATTACAGACAGCAGGTTTCTGTCGCGGATTCGGACTTCAGACGTTCTTTAGAAGCGTCGGAGCGTTACACTTAGGTTTAAAATATCGAAACCTTTCATTATGTACTGCGTGGAAGCGGCTATATTTCAAATATATTGACGTTATTGTCGTTTTTAAATAAACCGGTATTGTATGTCTCTTCGGTGAAATCAAAATGCTTTAGATCTGTCTGTACGGTCAGGGTTAGGGTTAAAAAATTTTAAAAAAAGATCGTCTAATTAAAAGCTCTCATTGGCACAAGAATGGCTGGCAAGAACGTCAATGCCCGTCAGCCCCAGCACGTCACATGACCACGTCACATGTCTCACTGATCACTCGCACCTGTTTCTCATTGCTCTTAATTAGCTCCTCTGTTGAACTTCTGTGTGGTTTGCTGGACGTTTCTTGCTTTGTACGATCATAGTCGTTATAGTACGGTAGCTTCGGAGTGGGCGTGGCTTGGCCCGTCTTGAACGCCATTGGATGTCATAAATCAGTCAAGCATTTCCCTTCTTCAGAAGTCAATACATTAGCATACAGAATCTAATCATGACTCTCAGGGAAAAAACGAACGTGTGGTGTCTGTTTATTTATGATTACGTCACCCAGAGAACTATTCAGGAAAGGGGACATCTTTAAGAATGTAATATTGATAATATAATATAATATAATATAAATAAGATACCACGTTCCAGCGGCTAGTTCGACGGGTCGGTAAAGAGCGGTCGATGGAGTTAGCGTAGCCGTCCTGTCGTCACTGAAGCTCTCCGGCAGGATGTGAAGGTGTTGCGAACGCATACACGATCGGGACGGACACGGGGAAGTCGGCGTGCGTGACGAGCCCGTTCGACCGTCGACGATTTTTGAACAAATAATAATAAAAAAAAGAGAGCTTTTGGAATTTATTCTCAGATACGCCACAGCAAAGAGCGAGAAAATTAAAGCAAGGATTAACTGATTTACTGATAGACATAATGACATTCGTTACAAGAGCGCCGTGCGTGCGCGTGTGCGCGCGTGTGTGTGTGCGTGCTTTTTGTCTTTAGGGATAAGAGTACTCACGGTAATTACGGAAGATGAAAAAACTGACAACGCTTATCAAACTGGATTCAAAAAGCAGCTGTGACATGAAAGAAGAGCGATTTCAGCGTATCAACAAAAAAAAATAAATAAATGAAGTGCTTTAAACACGGGAATCTCTCGAAAAAAAATATCTGAAGTGTTCGTGCTTCACCCAGAAAAGCACCCGGACCTAACGCCGTATAACTCAGTCATATACAGCGTCGTGTCGCTTGATAATAATAATACTGTTCCAGTTATATAAATATACCACATTCCGCAAAGAAATAGAGCGTAGAAGCAAAACAGTGTGCACGCTACAATTCTTCCTTTCTGAATAAATAACAATATTAATAAAAACATTCCGAATGAAAACTTCTTTTTTTTTTACAAATATTACATCATTGAATATTCCTGTATAATATAATCGACTGTATAGATTAATAGGCCTCTTATAATATATAAACACTTTGACTCCAGCTATTATTTATGTATTCGTTTGTTTGTTTGTTTGTTTATTAAATCAGCTCGATGGCACGACGGTCCTAAACTTCATACGCGTCCTATGTTTTTCATGTGTTTTAAAACCTACTGGAAGATATATATTTGACATTTTCAGGTCATCGTTTCATGGCGTTGTTTGTTTGTTTGTTTTTGTTGACATTCATTTGATAAAAAACAACATTGAATGAAATAATTTGGGAGAAAAGAAAAGTAAATGTAGATATCCCGCCGTTACGTGTGCAAGAGTTCACTGGAGTAATTTAATTCATTTATTATATTTTACGTTATATAAATATACAGGAAACCGTCCAATGATGTTCGTACACTGCGTTCCAGTTCGTCTTTTAATCTCAGGTTGAATGTGTTTTTTTTTACGTTTGGAATAAAAGTCCGCGTTCGTTCGGTGCAATTAAGGAAGTTCTGCTTGAGGCGGCTAAAAGTTCCGGATTTCCAGCAAACACGGAACAATGATGTTATCTTTCACTTCATTTACACGTTCAGTGAGAATTATGCAGCTCAAATTGGTTCATCCGGAGTGTTTGAAAGTTCAGCCCTGCTCCCAGGAACATCTGGAAGGAGGCGGTCTTGGAGGAGAGCGGGTTTCGACTTTAGCGCTCGCTGCGTGTCGCTGGACGCGGAACCTCCGCGCGGCGCTGGATAATAAAAGCGCTTTTGAACCGCACGGTCGTTTGTAGTCTGTCGGTCGTTTTGAAAGCCTCGTGACAGACCGGACGCGGGAGATCCGAGCACGGGAGGATTTGATGAAACGCAACCTGAAAGTGCGAAAGAGTCGGAATCCAGAGAGGCGCGAGATCGTCAGAACTTTACAGGAAACTCGCGCGCGCTTTAAACGTGACACGAACACGTCGCTGCTTTTGTCACTCGACGCACGTTCATTTAGCGCCGATTAGCTCTGATTCTCAGCTCGTTTAGGGTTAGGGGCGGGGCTTATAATCGTACGTGTGCGCTCTGATTGAATTTCCCTCGGAAGCAGGATTTTAAAAATATGTTAGCAACGAGCTAGCTAGCGAACGGTGCTGTATATTTACCTCAGAGCAGAAGAAGTGTCGAGTCAGTGTTTTCATTTAACCCTCTCTCTCACTCTCTCACTCTCGCTCACACTTTCACACACTCTCACACTCTCACACACACTTTCACACACTCTCCCTCACTCTCACACTCTCTCACACTCTCTCACTCTCACACTCTCTCTCAGTCTTTCACTCTCACACTCTCTCACACTCTCTCACTCTCACACTCTCGCTCACACTTTCACACACTCTCCCTCACTCTCACACTCTCTCACACTCTCTCACACTCTCTCTCAGTCTTTCACTCTCTCACACTCTCTCACTCTCACACTCTCTCACACTCTCTCACTCTCGCTCACACTTTCACACACTCTCCCTCACTCTCTCACTCTCTCACTCTCGCTCACACTTTCACACACTCTCACAACCTCTCACACACACTTTCACACACTCTCCCTCACTCTCACACTCTCTCACACTCTCTCACTCTCACACTCTCACACTCTCTCACACTCTCTCCCTCACTCTCTCACTCTCACACACTCTCTCAAACTCTCTCACTCTCTCACACTCTCTCACTCTCTCACACTCTCTCACTCTCTCACACTCTCTCTCAGTCTTTCACTCTCTCACACTCTCTCTCAGTCTTTCACTCTCTCACACTCTCTCACACTCTCTCTCACACTCTCACACTCTCCCTCACTCTCACACTCTCTCACACTCTCTCACACTCTCTCTCACACTCTCACACTCTCTCACACTCTCTCACTCTCTCACACTCTCTCTCAGTCTTTCACTCTCTCACACTCTCACACTCTCCCTCACTCTCCCTCACTCTCCCTCACTCTCCCTCACTCTCACACTCTCTCACACTCTCTCGCACTCTCTCACACTCTCTCACACTCTCGCACTCTCTCACACTCTCTCACTCTCTCACACTCTCTCACACTCTCTCACTCTCTCACACTCTCTCACACTCTCTCTCTCACACTCTCACACTCTCACACTCTCTCACACTCTCTCCCACTCTCTCCCACACTCTCACACTCTCTCACACTCTCTCACTCTCTCACACTCTCTCTCAGTCTTTCACTCTCTCACACTCTCTCACACTCTCTCACACTCTCTCTCACACTCTCACACTCTCTCACTCTCTCACACTCTCTCACACTCTCTCACACTCAGTCCCAACAAAACACAAAAGAAGAAACAAAGTGAGATGTGGAGAACGGAAACCTCTCGATCATTTCTGCTCACTGGATCTCACCGGGATTGATCACGAGGCCACATCAGCAGAGCAAAAACACAAGTGTAACCAACCGGATCAACCTGTTCTCTCTCTCTCTCTCTCACACACACACACACACACACACACACACACACACACACACACACACACACACACACACACACACACACACACACACACACACACACACTCTCTCTCACACACACACGCGACATAATAAATCCACATTCAATTTTACACCATGCTGACTCCTCACGCTCTGCGCTCATATCTTTTCCGCGACATTTTACACTTCTTTCCTCCGCGGCGCTGCTCAGTCCTGGACTCTGATTGGTCAGAAGGTGTTGATTCGTTTCCTATTGAAAGCGTTTGAACGATAAGGAAACATGATGTTCTTACATTACGCTCACACCTTCCTCTCGCTCACATCCTCGCTCATTATCCATTAGTTAGCCAATTACAGTGTGAGTCTGGAGTCAAGGTCACATCCTGTAAGAAAGAGGAAGTGTCAGACACTGCTAGACTATCTTCTTTTTTTTTCACCATGAGCACTCACGCTTAGGAAATCGACTCATAATAATAATCCTGCTAATACTGAAGAGTGGAAAACGCCGGAAAAGAAGACATAACGTGAGCGACGGTGGCGTGGAGCACTCGGACACGTCGCTGTGACGTCGGACACGCCTCCCGGTTGCAGAAGCATGGCGGGTGATTTATTAAGAGCGAGCCAGTTTTATAAAACGTCTACTTTTAGATCGAGTCCAAGCCAACGGAACACGTTCGTGGTTCCGTAGCTCGCTATCACCCTGTCGCGGTTCTCCGGTTGTCCATCCTTGGACCACTTTTAACACGACGAACCACTGCAAGACCCGCCATTTTGGAGAAGCTCTGACCCAGTCGTCTCGCCGTCACAATCCGGTCCTTCACTCAGATCTCTCCTCTTGCCCATTTTTCCTGCTTCCAACACGTCAACTTCGAGACCTGCCCGTTATTAGACTTGCTGCCTAATAAATAAATCCCGCCCCCTTGACAGGTGCCACGGTAACGAGATCATCGGCGTTATTCTCGTCACCTTTCGGTGGTTTTAATGTTATGGCTGGTCGGTGAATATCGCTATGTAGCTCTGCATGAAGAAACTACTGAGCTGACACTAGATATCTAGGTCACGAAAGAAGGAAGGAATGAAAGGAAGGAAGGAAGGAAGGAAGGAAGGAAGGAAGGAAAAATCAGCCTTGTTGGAGCTCTGATCTGTCTCATTTCCTGTTCCTCTTTATTTCTGATG
>NC_030441.2:395000-405000 GCF_001660625.3 Ictalurus punctatus
GTAACGTTTGAACACGACGCGTATTATTATGGCTAAAACGTAGGACTTGTGAGATATTATCCACCGGGAGGCTATATCTCGCTGGTAAAGACAGATTTCTGTGTGGTCATCTTTCTGTGAGTAATTCTCTGAAAGCTCCTAATGAAATCCATTATCAGGTGATAATAGAAGAATGAAGTCAAAAGGTTCGAAATCGTGGGTGTGAGACAGATCCTCCACGAAAAAGGAGATAAGTGTGATTTCATTTCAACATCTGTCTCTTTACAGAGAGCTTCTTTTTTTTCTCTTCCTGTTATTGCTTTTCTATTATGCGACCGGTGTTGGTTTTAACATGGACGATTCACGGTGCACAAATAAGAGCCTTACACACTTCTAATAGAATTCGGGATAATCTTTTATCGCGCCGAGACACACGGAACCGATCTGAAACAAACACAGGCCATAGTCGCTGAACATTTCAATATATTCTTTTCTTTTTTTTCTTCTTTCCTCTAAGCTTTAATAAATGTTTGCCGTATTCAAATATTCATATTCAAACACTCCTAATTCCTAATTTTACAATTTAACAGTTACGGCTTTTTCCATTAATCCTCCACAAACAGAGAGGAAAGCTTCGCTTTTGTGTCTCGTATACTGAATTACAAAAAAAAAAGTGTGTGTGTGTGTGTGTGTGTGTCAGAAAGAATTGAATTATGAGACTCGAAGAAGTCTTGTTTTTTTTTTTAAATCCTTTCAACTACTTGTTAAAGACAGTTTGTCTGATACGCCTGTGCACTACGTGTCTTTGTGCAAAGATCTGACAGTCATGCGTTTATTAAAAGTATGAAGAGACAGAAACCCAGAAATAGAACTCTGATAAAGATAATATGGTCTACAGATGCAGATTTACCCAAACACACACACACACACACACACACACACACACACTGCATGCTTCAAATCCCACCAGAGATCTTCTATGGGGTTGAAGTCAGGTGACTGTGATGGATCTGTAGAATCTTGCAGGACTTCTCCTGTACCCAAGCCTTGGTGGAGTTTGAGGTACGCTTGGGATCGTTGTCCTGTTGGAAGGTCAGACGATGCCCAAGCTTCAGCTTCCTCACGTACGGCGTGATGTTTTCTCCTGGGATTTCCTGATGCTTCAGTGAATCCATCTCGCCTTCCACATCACGCTGCAGGTCTCCAGTGCCGGAGGATGCAAAGCAGCCGCGGAGCATCACCGAGCCCCCACCATGCTCGACTTCTTCCTCCAGACATAGCGCTGATCCATCGTGACGAAAAGTTCCACAGAACAGAATCCCAAAAGTCTGTGGCTTATTCGTGATTCTGAGCGACTTTTCTTGTGCTTTTGGGTCAGTACTGATGAACGTCTTGGAGTTCTGGCGTGGAGACCTTCTGCGTTTCGTACACGCCTTACTGTGCTCACGGAAACCTCGGTGAAATACAGATTTGATCTAAGTTCAAAGTTGAAGAATCCGGGATTCCCAGAGAAAACATGCACTCCGACGTCTAGACAACAAAATGGGTATAAAAAAATCGATCTTTCCAGCGTTGTACGTCAGGTGCGTTTTATTTTGGATCGTAACGACGATCACGTCAAAGCGTGCCAAAACACATAACGAAAAGATTTGAATTCTGCGTGTGTGTGTGTGTGTGTGTGAGAGAGAGAGAGAGCATTCAGGATGCAAATAAGGATCTCGAAATCACGCCGGTTAATTAATTGCAGACATTTGTTTCCATTAAATAAAAAATAACACGTGCTGGGGAGCTCAATTGCTGTTAATTAAGCCTGATATCCTTGTTTGTAAATTAGCAAGCATGGTGCTTTAGCGTTGTGAGTGTTAAAAAAAAAGATAATAATAAGATAGGCCTACATTTTGTCTTTACGTGTCTTCCCTTGAGGGTGCAATCCCTCCCGGGAGAAAGAGGGAAATTACACGTGGACGGGGCAGAAGAGCGGACTACAGGGGGTGGTAAATTAGCTGCCTGATCCACACTTATTGGCACACACACACACCCACACACACACACACACACACAGTCTTCCCCCATTAGCCAGCGTCGACAAGCCTTCCAGCTTTTTTCTGCCTCTTGTCTCTCCCAGCGTGGCCGTCTCATATATTTTCAGTATCTCGCCGAGATACGAATGGACGACGAACGGTTAAATTGAAAATCAGACAGCCGCCTTGTCTGCCTGCTTCGTAATTAGCGAGAGAAATGAGCGACGCCCGGAGGGATAATGGCACATAAAAAAACAATTTGCGCCCCTTCCACATTTCTCTTTTAACGATGCTCGCGAGTAAAAAAAAATTCCGATTTTCTCCCTGCATCGAATTGAATTTGTCGCACGTCTTCGCCGGCAGGAAGCAGAAGCGCGTTTCCTCTTTTCGAGGCGCAGTATCTACCCTGAACTTGCTCCGACTCTGACCTCCGTAAGGGAACCTGCTCTGACACGTACGCAAACGTTGCGTTTCCGTAGACAAAACGTTCCTGGAAAACCAAACGCCAAAACCGGATCTGCTCCCAGAGGGTTTCGGGAACCAAAAACGACGTTTACATACGGTTCTGGGAACCAATAACTGCTCGAGTTGCCAGACGACATCATAAAACTAATTTGCATATCGATGGCTTCGTCAGGATTGTTTGCATATCAGAACGTTACATGAAGATGGAAGATTTTCTGAAGACGGAAAATATTATTGGGAACAGTAGTGCTCAGTGATTGGTCGTTGGGAACAGTAGTGCTCAGTGATTGGTCGTCGGGAACAGTAGTGCTCAGTGATTGGTCGTCGGGAACAGTAGTGCTCAGTGATTGGTCGTCGGGAACAGTAGTGCTCAGTGATTGGTCGTCGGGAACAGTAGTGCTCAGTGATTGGTCGTCGGGAACAGTAGTGCTCAGTGATTGGTCGTCGGGAACAATAGTGCTCAGTGATTGGTCATCGGGAACAATAGTGCTCAGTGATTGGTTGTTGGGAACAGTAGTGCTCAGTGATTGGTCGTCGGGAACAGTAGTGCTCAGTGATTGGTTGTTGGGAACAGTAGTGCTCAGTGATTGGTCGTTGGGAACAATAGTGCTCAGTGATTGGTCGTTGACTTCACCTACTAAAGATCGAGCGAACCTGCTCTCTCTCTCTGATTGTCTCTCTCTCTCTCTCTCTCTCTCTCTTTGTGGTATCGGTGTAGGAAAGTCATTAAAGTCCGGTCAAAAAGTTGCTAGATTTGACGCTAGGCTCTTTTTTTAAATAATAAGCTTCTCTAAAGGAGTCTAGAAACTTACCCAGTCCAGCAACAAAGCATACTGATGATGTTCACATTGACTGACGTGCACATCAGGGACCACACCTTAAACATTCTTTAACTCTGTCATCTTGATGAGTTATGAGTTGTCATGAACACCCCCCCCCCCCGCCCCATAGAGTCAGCACTCACATGGTGCTGCTTATCGCTTGTACATAGACTTACTGATGTTCATCCAATCACACTTTAACACTTTACACTTTACACTTTAAGAACAAAGAGGCACTCAGTGGTACCGATGTTTGTCGCTGAGACGACATCATCAAGCTACACGTTTTGTATCTTTAATCTATAATATCTACCTAGAAAGGTGCATGAAGGCTCGGTGCATTTACCTTGTAAAAGTTTTCCTCGAGAAGGCAATTATGTATATCTTAAATCTTTTCTAAAAGGTCACGTTATCCCCATTTCCAGATGAAAGACGCACATTAAAGGAGCGAAATAAAGGTACTCTTTTCTTTCTTTCTTTCGTTCTGAGAGCAAATTGCAAGCGAGTTGAGATCACATAACGATGTCTCTGAGTTGCTCCTGTTGTGTGTACACCTTTTGTTCCTTTTTACTATGCAGGATGAAGATAGCGTACCTGGAAAAGCTAATCACCTTCCAGATTTGCGCGTTGGTGATGCTCACGATATCCACGTTTGTACATAAATACATATTTAAGGTGTTACGCAATCAATTCAGTGATGTAGGAAACATCATAATCTCGTGATGGGACGTAAAGGTGCCAGTATTGAAGCTGTAAAGCGTTTACAGTGACGTCATTCCAGGAGCAGGTATATCTGCACTTCCCCCACAGCTGCAGGTGAACCCTGGAAGTACAGGAGGAGATGTACAGAGGGTTAGCACTCTGGGGTTGTTCTTTCTCTGAGTGTATGACATAAATGTTTTGTGCCTTCCTCCTCCACAATTCTCTCTCTCTCTAATTATTTTACCCATAATCCTTCTCTCGTGCAGTGCAAATAGCTGTAGCCCAAATTGAGAAATTATGTAAATATTATTTAAGCGCCCTCGCGGTGTAGGATTCATGAGCGAAACCCCGAGACCCGCCGTTTATTTTCAATTTATTTGCTTATCAAAGGGGCGCGATGACCAGGGGGCATGTGGGCACGTGTGTGTGTGTGTGTGTGTGTGTGTGTGTGGAGGGGGTGGAGGGGGTTGGTTTGGTACTGAGGTCATTATAGCAACCTTATGAAACTGAATTTCGGTCTTGCAAAGTGCACGAGAGGCTCCCAAAAGCATAATTTGACTGTGTGTGTGTGTGTGTGTGTGTGTGTGTGTGAGGGAGAGAGAGAGAGAGAGAGAGAGAGAGAGAGAGAGAGAGAGAGAGCGCGAGAGACTGTCCCATTACGCGGTGACACATGATCAATAGGCCGATAAGTTGGAGACATCAGCGCGCGCGCGAGAACAATGAAGGATATCACCGAGCATCCATCTTAATATCGCCGCCTGCGCGCGCCCTGACAGGAACAAATCCGCCCCACGAATCACCCACACACACACACACACACACACACACACACGTCTGACTTGCTATCCTTGTGAGGTCATCATTATTAACGCTGCTAATTAAGGAATTTAATTGATTACATTCATTATTATTTTTAAATAAATGCCGCCGTTTTTTAGACAGTTTTCCTCCACAAAGCCAGTTATTCCTATCCTTGCGGGGACATATGTTGCCTCTACGCAGATATACACACATGCCCACACACACACACACACACGCGCGTGCACACATGATGCAGAGGCTATTATTTCGCCAGGCTTTCATGCTAATTCTATTATTGTTGGAACTTTATGTGATTTTATATCACTGAAAGCGGTGTGTGTGTGTGTGTGTGTGTGTGTGTGTGTGTGTGTGTGTGTGTGTGTAATAAAGCTTCAGGCTAAAAAGAAGGAGAGTAAAAAAAAAAAACCCTGAATATATCACCCCTGCCTCCATCAGGAAAATAATTACTTTCATATCAAAACTCGGCAGGAGTTGACCGACTCACCCCCCCCCCCCCCCCCCCCCCCCTCTCTCTCTCTCTCTCTCTCTCTCTCTCTCTGCCCGCGGCTCGAGACCCTCCTCGAATCGACGGCAGGTTTTGAATGAGTGAATTTGTTATTAAAGCAATAAACACGAGCCTGCAATACTTCTGAATCGGTAAACAAAAAAAGAAAAGAATAAAAAGAAAGACACACAGCAGGAGAGAGAGAGAGAGAGAGAGCGCGAGAGAGAGAGAGATTGTGCTCGCGCAAGAAACTAAAAAAATGTCCTTTTCAGAATTCGTTTTTTATTATTTATGAAAAATGTTACATATATAAATATATTTGATAATTTATCATTTCTGAGGATCCCATGTTGTTCTGGAAAGGCCTGTAGCTAATATTTTACCCAATGCTAATAACAAAACCAAAATAATAATAATAATAATAATAATAATAATAATAATAATAATAATAATAATAATCCATCTGAATGAATGAAGAATATCCGTGTTGAGGATTTTATTTTAATATTAAAAAAAAAAAAAAGTTCAAAGCGTCTGGTCGGTTATAAAAATGTTCCAAATTGAAAATGCGCGCGTGCTCAGAGCGCGTCTCACTCTTTCACTCCTTCACTTTTTATATCTGCGTGCTTTTCCTCGTGCGCGCGCTGTGTGGTGTGTGTGCGGTGTGCTCCAGGTGAAAGCCGGTCACTTTTTGGTCTTTTAGCCTCGGTGCAGTGTGTGTTGTCTGCAGGCAGCGTGTGTGTGGAGTCAGTGTTTTTCTGCGGAACAATAAAACCCAACGGCTGCGTGATGGGGTACAACAGGAAGTGACCTTTCCCGACGACAGGTGTTTGAGGAAAATCGGAAGAAAATGGCGCCGGCTTCCGTTTGGGACTGGAGTCAGCGAGCAGGCTCTCCACGCTGAAAGGGTTGAGCTTGTGTAAGGAGGAAGGTCGTGTGAAATCAGCACTGGGACACAGGGCCAGGTTCCGGGCGTGCGGGTCGGGGTCGGGGTCCGGGTCGGGTCGGTGCTCGTGCGCATGCGCATGCGCATGCGCGCTGGACGTAGGGACGCTGCGTTGTGCAGATTCGTTGTCGGTGCTCTGAGACACGTCGCTGTCCGAGCCGGGCGTGTGGAGCAGCTCAGACGACAGGAACCTGTTCTGGGATTTCAGCAGCTTCCGCTCTTGTTTGCGTTTCTTCTTCTCGAGGCGCTGTAGCTCGCGCCGTGCGATCTCTTCCGGGTCCATGGGCTCGCCGCTGCACGTGGTGGGGTGAGAGTTGTGCGCCGGTCTACCGGGACCTTTCTTCGTGTTCTCCTTCTTCCTCCATTTGGCTCTCCGATTTTGAAACCAGACCTACAACCAACAACAACGACAACAATGTTGTGAGGCCTCTTAGTGTGAACAGCAGTACCCTTTTACAGTACCGTTCCTTGTCGCCAGTATGGAAATGTGCATGTTGTACCTTTTTAAATACATCATAAAGGTACAGAAGATAAGGGAACCACCCCAAGGTACACTTTTCCAAAATAAATGAAAGAACTTCCGTGAATCCACCGTTTCCAAACGTGTACTCTATCCACATCTCCAGGTGAAAGGTACCACCCCAAGGTACACTTTAGTACCCTTTTTTCCCCAATACAATAAGGAGCCACACAATAAGAACTTCATTTGGAACATAAATTAATTTAGTGAAGTGCACTCTTAGAAATAAAGGTACCAAACTGTACTCTTCCTTGTTTCGGAGGTGGTACCGTTATAGGTACCGTATCTTTCACCTTTAAATCATTACCCTAAAAGCTATTTATGGTCCAGTTATGCGTCTGAATATGGTAATATAGTACACTGTATCAGCGGTCCTTGAGGTCCCGTTATGTACCTTAAATTATTTTAAAAGTGTACGTGATATATATCGGGTACTAACGGTGCAAAAGATGTACGCTTCACGGTACTAACAAGAAAAAGTACTGCAGTCTGGTACTTTTATAATATAATAGCATTTGAATAAAAAGTTGATTCTGGAGAGCTGGATGTGCCGTCTAAGTGTTCTATTAATACACTCTCAGAATTAAAGGGTACTAAAAAGTACTCGAGTGGTACCCTTGAGAGAAACATGCACAAAGTGTACTTTTTCTCGAAACACTAGGCCTGACATTTATGTACACTCTATCGTCCAGGGTAAAGGTAGCTAACATATTTAATGTGCGAAAAATAAATAAGGGTGCCGGCGCAGAGATGAGGAAAGGGTACCGTTTAGTACTATTGTTTTTTTTTTCCTCGTTAGATGTTTTAATAGAATAGACGCCTAAGCTCTTACGCAAACACATCGTTCGTGTTTTCATTTTTAGAACCAGCCTCCTGCAGCAGATGCGCTCTTCTTCATTTCTCATTCAGTGTAACGGCTCACTCGCAGAGAGAGAGAGAGAGAGAGAGAGCACAAACTAAGAAGAGATTTTTTGGCCCGGATGTGAGGGGCAGTAGTCTAACCCTCACCGACTGCCTTCTGTTCGGCGCTGATAAGCATCCGTCAGTGATGTTCATGACACAAACGCCACACTCATGACGTCATAATGAAGTTTAGCTTTTGACTAGAATGCGCGATAATCGTCAATAAGAAACAGGAACTCTCCGGAACCAAATTTAAGGCTTCATAAGATCACAGGAACAGTTAAGAGTTTATCTGATTCATCTCTTAAATCCAACAACAACAACAACAACAACAACAAGATAACAAATCTAGCACACACTCTGGGGAGTGGGGGGGGGGGGTACTAAACTGCACCTTTATTGTGACTAGTACGGTACCTTTTAAGCCTAAACCTAGAGGTGTGGATAATCCACTTCTCTACCTGAGATGTTTTGAGAAAAATGTAATAAAGGTCAAATAAATACTACAGTTAAATTAAAAAACGTAAAGAATAAATATCTGTGTGTGTGTGTGTGTGTGTGTGTGTGAGAGAGAGAGAGAGAGAGAGAGAGAGAGAGAGAGAGAGAGAGAGACCAAAATGTCCTCACAAGGATAGTAAGAATAGGAATATCTGTAGTGTTTAGTCTTTATGTATTGTGGAGACATTTGGTAGGTCCCCACAAAAAAAACTTGTTATATATATATGTGTGTGTATGTATATATAATTTTTACGTAAATAGGCTATAAACGTTCAGTTTTTATGTAAAAATGAACCAATAAATAAATAGAAGAGCTGAAATATTCAGTTGTAGTTACTGAAGTTTAGGTGTAGGTGTAGCATAGCATAGCTGTTTTAATGATTATGGAAGGTCCTCATAAGGATAGTACGAGGCGTGTGTGTGTGTGTGTGAGAAAGAGAGAGAGACACAGAGAGAGGGAGAGAGAGCAGAATGTCCCCACAAGTATAGTAATATCTGTAATGTTTGGCCTTGTGGTGGACATGTGGCTGGACCCCAGGAGGAAAGCTGAGGGTTTTTTTGTTTGTGTTTGTTTGTTTGTTTGTTTTGTTTAAATAAATACATTGTTCAATAAATTAGTGAGCGGATGTGTCACAGTGTTTTTGGTCGTTTCTAAGCACAGACCTGCTCTTCTTTACTCTTTTATTTTCCTCACAACAAAAAGAAGAAGAATAAAAAGCAGGAGCCTCTGCACGAGCGTGCAGGTTTACGCGTGTAGCGCGCGCAGACCTCGTGCTCTGCAACAGAGTTAAAACACAGGAGGAACCGGTGCAGCTCATGCGCGTGCAGACAGGAGTGCACAATTTTCCCTCAGAATGTTCTGGAGTTGTAAAAAAAAAAAAAAAAAAAAAAAGTTCCTTTTCTTTTGTTGTTCATAATAAGATTTGAAAGAAAAGCTCGCTCAGGTCTTTGTCTAAGACGCCTCGCGCGTGGATCACCGGACCGGTGCACTAAACAGGAATAAACATTCTGAGCATCCTCCAGACCGTCAATAATCATTAACACGTTTGTTTACCTGCACACGTGACTCGACCAGGTCCAGGCGGAGCGCGAGCGCCTCGCGCATGAACACGTCCGGATAATGGCTCTCGTTAAACGCCTTTTCGAGCTCCTCGAGCTGCCAGCCGGTGAAGTTTGTCCGGGTCCGTCTCCGTTTACAGCCGGGACTCTCTTTATCCAGATCTCCAGAGTCTAAACACACAACACAGCGCGAGTAAAGGCCACGCAGTGTGTTTATTATTAACCCTGAACTACACAGGACAGCGAACACTTTCATTCATTTACACTGATTTCTGCAGGAGACCTGCTTTAAAAACACCTGCTGTCTCATTTCAATCGCTTTATAGTGTTTGATTTATCTCAATAATCATAATCATAATCATAATCATAATCATAATAATCATAATAATAATAATCATAATAATAATAATAATGTGGTATTTATATATATATATAAAATACAAAGCTGATAGCCCGGTGATTTCCCACCTTTCCGTCTGCTTGAATATTTTTACAATAAATAAATCCATAAAAATGCAACACCATGAATAAGATAATTGATATGTTTATTATTTATTTATTTATTTATTTATTTATTTATTTATGTTTTACAGTAGGTGAGTGTATCGATTGTAAAACTTGAAATAAACTATAAAAACTGTTTCATGTCGCAGCATCACAGCGCGAGCGCTACCAGTGCTGTGAAGATATTAGTTACATATTTATATAATAATAGTCTAAATATTATATTATTATTAACAACAACAACAATAATAATAATAGTGATAATAATAATAATAA
>NC_030441.2:412500-415000 GCF_001660625.3 Ictalurus punctatus
TTTGTTAATGATTCATTTATTTCATGTGATTCTTTTCACATGATTAATTTCTTTTCACATCTGATTCTTTTCACACAATTCTTTTTTTTTTTTTTTACGTGATTCAAAAAAAATTATTCATTTATTTCGAATGTGATTCTTTCATGATTCACGTCTTTTCACATCTGATTCCTTCCGCATGATTAATTGACTTTCATGTGTAATATATTCACACAGGATTTATTTACCGCTACATGCGAATCTTTCTGCATGAGTCATTTCATTTTCACATCTGATGCTTTTCACACGATTCATGAATTTTTTTTTTACGTGAGGTTTAAAAAATGATTCATTTATTTCGTATGTGATTCTTTCACACGATTCATTTTACTTTCACATGTAATATATTGGCACATGATTTATTTACTGCTACATGTGAATCTTTTTGCACGTGCCATTTAATTTCCCCATCCGATTCTTTCCGCTTGATTCGTTTCTTTTTAGATGTGAATCTTTCTGCCTGCAGGTGATTCTGAGTTGCATGTGATTCTTTCCCCACGTAATTCAGTTTTTGTTATTTATCATCACGTGACTTTTTTTTTTTTTGATGATTCATCCATTATCACGTGGGATTCTTTTTTTTTCTAGACGAGAAATCAATATGTAAGTCGATTATTAGGGCAATTTGGATGAGAAGTTCATTAACACGTCAGTAAATGAGTGTAGAATGATCTTTTCCCCTTCCACACCACTCTTTAATGAACTGATGTGTTCATGTCACTCACGTGTGAGTGTTTAATTAAAACTCGTTTGTGTTGCTCGAGTTAATAAAGCACTGAGTGATCGGCTTCAGGGACTCGGCTCTCTGGGCGTGTTGTTTTTATAATCATCCAGGGAATTTCTCTCTCTCTCTCTCTCTCTCTCTCTCTCTCTCTCTCTCTCTTTTCAGACCCCCCTCCCTCCTCACTCCATCTGTCCCTCTTTTTGTGTGTGTGTGTGTGTGTGTGTGTTTTAGTCCATTGTCCCTCACACGTTTATTGACAGGTTGTTGTTTTTTTATTCAGTGTCTCAGGGCCTCCTCGAGCTGCAGGACTCCATCTCTTCCACTCCATTTAGCTCAATGAAGCAGCAGTCTGGTTAAACAAAAGAGCTGCAATCTGATCCTCTCTCTTATTCACACCCTCACACACCCACACACACACACACCCACCCACACACACACACACACACACACACACTATCCTTTCAAGGACCTTCCTTTGATATAATTATTAATGCAGCTAATTAATGCGACGCTACACTTCAATCTAATCTAATTGAATCTAATCTAACTCTAACCTTAACCAGAGTATGTGTGGTGCTGTTACAGGAAAATAATCAACAACGGGGTGGTATGACAATGCACAGGTAGTAAATATTAAATTGTTCACAAAGTAAAAATGTCCCCCTTTTCAGTGTTTCATTTATATTTATTATATTATATATGTTATATAAAAGTCTCATTCAACTCATTTTTACACAATTTTAGTAAACCTGCATATTGTGATATGTATATATATATATATATATATATATATATATATATATAGTACAATTATGAAATATTTTGACGGCCCTAATTGAATAAACACAAACGTAAGTGTGAATGAGAGATACTGGAACGAATGACAGTGTTTTGTCCCTGTTGGCGTTCCATAGCGTCTGAATTCTCTCATTAAAGAACGGTGATATTAAAAAATAAATACATATCGTTTATTCATCTTCTGTAAGAACTTTATCCTGGTCAGGGCCACGCCGGATCCTCACACTCATACACACTCATACACACACACTCGTATGTACACCTAGTAGCAGCTTGGAGTAGCTGGGATGTTTCTGGCAGGGGGGAAATAACTGGAGAACCCGGAGGAAACCCTCACGGACACGAGGAGAACATGGAACTCCTCATTGATGGAAACGCAGCATCAAAACAGAACCTTATTATTATTATTATTAATACTATTATTATTATTATGAATAAGTCTGTGCCCTCTGCTGCCCTCTGTTGGACAAAATGGACAAATGCAGTAAAAAATGAAAGATTATTTTCTCTTTTTTTTAAAAAATCACTGATTTTTGTTGTTGTTGTTGTTGTTTTTAAAGATAAAACGTGAAATATCGCTAGTTTTATTTTATTAATATTTTACACCCATATCTTCATGAAGGCTTAGAGAGCTGTTTAGTGATGACGTCATCGCCAGTATTCTTGCTTCTTATTGGCTTTCCGTTAAAACTTAAGTGCGCTCAGCTGCTCCTGGAGCTTCAGGGCAGGGTTTGTTTGAGGTTTGGGGGTTTTTGCGTCATGGCCACACCGCGCAGGATTCCGCTCACTACCGCCTCTCCCCCTGTCTCTCTTCATTCTGCTGGTAATCACCTCAGTGGGACTGGTTTCCTCCACACACAGGGGTTCTTTAACCCTCCTGCTCCACCCTGCCAGGCTGAGAGGACGCTCAGTGCCCGGATGGAGCTGGTGCTGTTTGAG
>NC_030441.2:420000-425000 GCF_001660625.3 Ictalurus punctatus
CTTGTGGAGACGTGTCGGTTCTGCGGCGACGTCCTGCCGAGGAGGAGAAACCTCGAGACGTCTCGGCTGTCGAGCGAGACGTCTACTTTCCCCCGAGTCTCCTCTGCGGTGCTGTGGTGAGCGTCGACGTTCACCGCGTTGCGTGAAGTTTTTAAGTTTCGCCGTGTACCGTAAGGACAAACATACGAGCACACGTGCTTTTTTTTTTTACTAGGGTTGATGATCGATGCATTTTTCTGCACAGGCAGCGACGGAGGGCTCGTGTGGAGATCCGGCTCTTCCCACTCCGTCGCTCTCCCACCAGACGTGGTCTCCTCGCGGTGCTCCGCAATCACCAGCTTCTGCGACACCTCTGCACGCTTTACCCTTCCCTGGTCTTCCTCGTGGTGATGATGATGATGATCATGATGATGGCAAACCTGCCGGTCATACAGAGATCTGCAGAACCTCCGTACTCCCCAGCGCAGCTCCTGGAACGTTCCAGCTCTCGCACGGTGAGAATGTGGAAACCGAGACTCACGGTGGTGAAATTTCCTCCGTTACCCACAATGCCGATCTATCCCTCGCTTCATCTCCGCCTAAAGAGAGCGCTGCGGCGGCGCTTTAGCGCTTTAGCTCTCTCGCTCCCTTATCTGTACACTCAACTTCTCGCAGGAATCACACAAACACCGCGCCACCCAAATACTTATTATTCTTCTTCTTCCGTTTCTAACGTGTTCTGGTTTTTCCTCCACACACAGACGGAAGTCGGAATCGTGCAGGAGGACCGGACGCTCCGAGAAAACCGCACTGAGGAAGAGGAACGTCGGGAGGAAACGCAGACGACGACGAAACCCGCGTTCGTTTACATCCTCGTAACGGAACAGGACTTTCCGGTGGCGAGGGCGCAACGTAAAGGTCGTTTCTGTCGTTCTGTTTAAAACGGGAAAATTAAAATCGCTATATATAATATATAAACTCAAATGCTGTGTTTGACTTGGTTTAAAAGTGAAAAGCTGCTTCGGGCCCACATTTATTTTTATTTCATTTTCTTTGTTTTGTGATCTGCTGAAATCAATCTTTTTTTTTTTTTTTTTTTTTTGTCCATTGCAATGAAAATGTTACCGTGTACGGATTATGCTGATGTACTGACTCCGCCTCCTGTTTAAATCCATTTAAAAGTTTTACTTTGCGACGGAAAAAACGTCACTTCCTTCCGTCGGATCTTAAAGACGGACGACGAGGCGCATGACTACGGAGGATAAAAGCAGTGCCTGTATTTACATGATATTTATAATAAAATATGACGAACATGACGTACACGGCGACGTTTCTGTTTCTTAGATTTGTGGATTTGTCCCAGACTCTTTCGCCTATATTTATTTTTTGCCGTTTTTCCGGTTCACTTCATTCTTGTTTTTCCATAAGTGTAATACATGAAACTGACCAGCAGAGGGGGTTCTTTACACACAGGCCAAGTAAAGAAATGAGCTATCCTGACAATCAGGGTCGGTCCCTTATTCCTGCCCCTGTACACATCACGCCGTTAGATTCCTTCTACATTTCCTTCATTATTTCTTTTTCTATCCGTCCTTATTTCCATCCTAATAAATGTTCCCATATTACAGTACAAAAGTTTAATATAATTCACCATCGTTCACGTGCGCTGATGACGTCTGAAACGTTTATGACTATTAATAAACACCGCCGTGGCTTTATAACTGTTCACACGTGTCATTATAATGAGGAGTTCCACGATGGTCAGAGATCTAGCATTTGTTCGAGCGTGATTGATTATGAAAATGTTTACAGAGACTCATTATCTATTCATAAAGGATTGCTGGCAGTTCTAACGCTTCGTGAAGAGAGTGTGTGGAAAGTGCTGGGGATTTCTCATCCTTTGAGTTTGAGGTGGTATTGTGTATATATTATCGTTTCCATGACGAGGTCAGAGATTTCTCTGGAAACCAGAGAGAACTCTTTACATCTCTTTTACATCAGGGATGGACAGGCAAATCCGAGCTCCGCCCCGTCCTCCATCACGACGCAGAAAGCTACAAAGCCGGATAATTTGAGTAACAAAACAATTCCGAGTCTCTTCCAGGGTCGGGCACGGCCGAGTTTATCGCTCCTGCAGGACTTTTCACTGACGCGCTCTTTATCCCGGATCGTTCCGTCATCACAGCAAGGTGGGGATTTTTACTCTCTTATATTATATATCTCTCGCATTATTAAAAATAAAAGTACTTTGATTTTTTTAATAAAGAAATGACCGGGTTAAACCAGCAGAGGGCGAGATCCGAACTACTTTATTATTCAACATCAAATGAATCATGAGTCATATTCAATAAAAAGAATCTTTAAGATTTTTCAAGATGGATTATTTAACATAAACGACTCGTTTAGTATTAAACATCACACGAGCATTAAAACATACTCGTTATTTAATATTTACATTCTCCGTATTGTTTGTCGGGAAGTAACGAGAGTCGGTGGTGTGTGTGCCGTCATGTGCAGATGGACGAGTTGGATGAGACTCAGCTGAAGGACATGGTGGAAAGTCTGAAACAGCAGCTGGATTTTCCGAGAGAGAAAACGTCCGTGTCGATCCCCGAGTGAGTCACGTTCACGTTCACGTTCACGTGTAAGTCATGTTCTAAACGTCAGATTTCTGACTTTTCTTCCGCTTCCAGGCTGGTGAAATGGGCCGAGGGGAAAATGCCCGAGGATCCGTTCCTGAACGCCGAGCTTCTGAAGGTCAACCCGTGGGTGGAGACCGGGAAATGTGTGGTTATCTAGCCACAGCTGGAGCTTTCTAGAAACTTCTGTTCGGTCGACGTCATCGTAGCTATAATGTAATCATGTAACGAGTTGAGAAGTGACGCTGTGTGTGTGTGTGTGTGTGTGTGTGTGAGAGATCTTTCTGTAAGGAAAACCATCTAGAAATAAAGACCAGAAGCATGGATAATTAATAAATGTTGAAAAAAAGAGAGATTTATTCAGTTTGTTTCTTCAGCGTGTATCCTGGCGTTTCAGAGCAGCTCTCTGATGTAGACGTTTCTGCGCACTGCGTTCGAAACTCCTTCGTTAAACCGGAACCAGACGTCGCTGTTTCCTACGGCTTTCCCGATCCGCGAGCCGCCCGGTCTTCCGTCTTCGTCTGGAAAGAGACGGGAACGGGACGTTAAACGGAGGGACGGGAAACGCGTACGACGGCCGTTCTTTAGAACGTAAACGTGCGGTGTTAAAGAACGCGAACCTGTCGCCGAGTGAGCCGACGGCTTCTCTTTGGGCGCGACGGCCCGTCCGAAGAAATCCGTTTCGGGCTGTAAACAGAAACAAACGCGTCAACGTGACAGCCGTACACAAGCGCAGACGCACAATGTCCTATAATAAGAATAAAACACGTGGTGACGTTCCGAACTCCGCCCCTTTGTTGATTATTTTCCGAAAACGGCGGGTATGGACAGAAATATCGCACGCGTTCATTAGCCAGACGCGAACATCGAACGTCTCAAACCTGCTCGCTCATTTGCATAAAAGGCAAAACGACTGACTGCTGCTGATTTGATTGGTAAATAAATGCCCTATGCAAATGAATCTGCAGCTGTTCTGCGTCTCCTGAGCTCCGCCCATACGGTGGGACACAACACAGCCGTGTCAGTATAATCACCACACGCACGGACGGAACTGAAATAAATCCGGTAATAAATGTCAACACTGCATTTCTACATCACACGAACTTGTTTTGTTTTTTCCCTTTAAAAAAAACGTAAGTACGGTGCCGATCGCTCACCTTACTCTCCACCACCGTCTGTTTCACGATGTTCTCCAGCCTCTGATGGTGGTTCCTGCTCGTCTGCTTCTTAGCCTGGGGTTTCTTTACCTCCTTCACCTCCTCCACCGTCTCTGTCTGAAGAGACGGAAACCACACGCGTGCTTGGGTGATCGAAAACTTTGAAAATAAATAAATAAAAGCCTGTGTGTGTTTACACGGGCCTGTTTTTATAGACACGCCCCCAACACCCTGTCATGCCGTCTCTAATTGAACTCGACAGCGCACCGAGTATCGAGGAGGCGGAGCTCTGTGTGTAGGCGGGGCTCAAAGAGTTCAGACCTGATTTGGTTTCGGTTTCCTGGTTTGTTACCCGAGGACGATCCGACCCCACGGTTCTCCGAATTCGGACTCTTTCTTCGTCTCACCTGAGGGTTGCGTTTCTGCTGCGCACGCTCCACCCTCCTCATCCTCTCCAGCTCCGTCTCCCTGGCGATCAGCTGCTTCACCTGATAGGTCAGCTGTCTCCGAGGGGGCACACCAGGAAACCGCACCACGTCCTCTATGTTACTACACACACACACACACACACACACACTCATTTTTAAAGCATCATTCCATTTCCATATCCTATTCTCTATTTTTCTCTTTCAAACCTGGTAGCTTTAAGGTAGTAGGGTTTTGTGTGTGTGTGTGTGTGTGTGTGTGTGTACTTACGGTTCCAGGACATAGGTGTACTGGCCCTCGGCTGTGCGTTCCTGTCTGTAGGTCAGGTTGTAGTTAATCATCGTATCGATGAGCTCACAGAGCTGCTGTTTCTCTCTCATACTGTACAGCTGAGGATTAACCTGAAACACACACACACACACACACACACACATTACAGCATGCATATACAACTCAGGAAATCTGGAAATATAAAGAATTCACAACATAAATAAAGTTGTGTGTAATAAAGTGGAATGACCCACATGACCCGGCTCTAGCGGTACGTGACCCGGCTCTAGCGGTACATGACCCGGCTCTAGCGGTACATGACCCGGCTCTAGCGGTACTCACCGGACGTAACTTGGGGCAGATGAGCTCCAGTAAAAGACTCAGAACATCTAAACACAGGTTATTCTGGCAAACACGGCTCCGTATAGAAGGAGGAATCTCCGCCAACATGGCCACCACGGCATTCTTAGTGTGCTGGGTTTTCGTGAGACCCTGTAGAACATTCAGGAAATGAATCACTCACAACATC
>NC_030441.2:432500-435000 GCF_001660625.3 Ictalurus punctatus
CACGCTAATAGATTTATTTATTTGTCCACCTGTGAGGTAGAGAAGCTATACTAGAATATTATGATAACTATATTAGTTATATGTTAATTAAGTCTTAATAAACTGCCTAACATGATCATTATAATAAAGATTAAAAGTATTACACAATCACTAAACTGTTTTGTTTTGCAGCTTCAAACGGTGATTGGTCAGAAGGTGTTGATTAATTTTCTATAACAGCAGCTCTGACAGTTGTTCTACAGTAACAGCTCGTTCACAGGGACATTATCAGACTAATAATAAATATTGTGAATATTTAACAAAGAAAAACGTGTGTAATCATTGCTACGCTGAAGTTTTCTGTGAGGAGATGTTTATGTCACATGTATAGAAGGAGTCTCCGGTGTCAGCGCTTCGTAACAGTCAGAGGTAAAGGTAAAGCTGTAACTGGTGCTTTTTTTGGTTGTAAAAACTTCTAAAGAGGAGAAAAATATTAATGTCTGTGAGGGAACGACTGTTTACAGCTGCTATAAGTAATAAGTCATGGACTTTCACCAACGTTACATGTCACTAGAAACAGATTAAAATGGCAGTATGCCGTTTCATGAAGTAATAAAATATTTACTTATTTATTTATTGTCATTTGCTGTGGTATAAAGAGGAATAAAACACTTTGGGACGTGCTGTAATAGGAAAATAATCAACTTCAGGGCGTTAACATTATTACCAACTCCATTTATTATAAATTTCACAAACAGCACCACACTATTTCTCTTACATATTACATATTACATATCTGATCTGGGATCAGCCATGAAAACAACAGCCTGACACAATGCAAGCACAATGCGACCATATTATTGTTCCACGTGTTTCAATGTGACGTCCAGTTACTTCCAAACTCCGCCCCTGCACCTCTCCGATTGGCTGCCAGCGCTGTCAGTCAAACTCAGCACTGTTGAAGTTACGGTTCTGTCCAACGCGGAAATGTGGAGTGTTTGTTGTGATGAAATGGAGTCGGACTCCCACTTCTTTAGCAGCTAACTTTTAGCGGAAACCCAGCCCCCTTTCTCTTTTTAAGAGCTTAGAAATGTCAGTGCCGTTTGAAAATGAAAACGAAGTGGACTTTTCGACGTTAGCTCATGTTTTAGCCGGTGCGCGCGAGGTCCGTAAAGTTCAGCACGCGCACTAAAGGATGGACCGGACACGGTTTGTGTGTCTCTGTCTGCTTATATGTCTGAGCGGACCGTGTTTACAGGTGAGAAATATCCACTTTCCTCAGTGTGTGTGTGTGTTCATGACTGTGGTCTATTTTTGGTCTCGAGCGGTGGGTTAGGGTTATACACTCTCTGGACGCGCGTGACCCCTGTCAAAAATCCAAACACTGCTCATTTATTCGTTTGAGAAGACATTAAAATGGCCGACACAGTTCTCACACTGCTCTGAACAGTAAGTCTACATTGTTGCACGTTTTTAAATGACAAATAAACTTATTTTTACAATGTATCACTGATTGGTTGCGCTGAGCTCGAGCGCACCCGTTGGAGAGCGCGCGCGCGCTGTCGGTGCGGCATTGTTTGAGCGCGTGCATACAGAGCGTCCGCTGCTTATGTTGTATTGTATCGTTTTGTATAGTGTTGTATAATTGTTCAGTGTTGTATAGTTGTTCCGTGTTGTTCAGTGTTGTATAGTGTTGTATAATTGTTCAGTGTTGTATAGTTGTTCAGTGTTGTATAGTGTTGTATAATTGTATAGTGTGGTATAGTTGTTCCGTGTTGTTCAGTGTTGTATAGTGTTGTATAATTGTACAGTGTTGTTCAGTGTTGTATAGTTGTTCCGTGTTGTATAGTGTTGTATAGTTGTTCAGTGTTGTATATTGTCGTGTTGTATGACGGTGTAAATAGTGTTCAGCGTGATGTTATGTTGTATAGTGTTGTGAAATGTTGTATAATGTTGTATAGTGTTGTTTTATAATGTTGTATAGTGTTGTGTTTTATAGTGTTGTGTTGTATAATGTATAGTGTTGTGTAGTGTTGTATAATGTTGTATAATGTTGTGTTGTATAGTGTTGTTTTATAATGTTGTATAGTGTTGTGTTGTATAGTGTTGTTTTATAATGTTGTATAGTGTTGTGTTGTATAGTGTTGTTTTATAATGTTGTATAGTGTTGTGTTGTATAGTGTTGTTTTATAATGTTGTATAGTGTTGTGTTGTATAGTGTTGTTTTATAGTATTGTGTTTTATAGTGTTGTGTTGTATAATGTATAGTGTTGTGTAGTGTTGTATAATGTTGTGTTGTATAATGTTGTATAGTGTTGTATAGTGTTCAGCGTGGTGTAATGTAGTGTTGTGTTGTATAATGTTGTATAGTGTTGTGTTGTGTTGTACAGTAATATACTTGTGAACTCTACCTGCTTAGGCTGTAACCTGATGGTCAGCGTATCAATTAATAATAAATAATACAAACATTACGTGCAGTTCTGTATTATAACTTCACCATCTAACCATTACGATATAATAA
>NC_030441.2:437500-485000 GCF_001660625.3 Ictalurus punctatus
TTGAACTCTCTGATATGAACTGGTGCTCTCTGGAAGCCCCATTATATACATTAATCACCTTCTGTCTCATTTAGCCTCGACACAGTGCAAATCACTGCTGTACTTTAGCGCTCGTGTTTATAAACGAATCCGCTGACCGGCAGCATTCTCCGAAATCAGGGTATCCCTGCTTTGAAAATGATTCTTTGACACTACGTAGTATTGTATACTACGTTTTGTTAGTGTTTGTCCGTGATATGATACCGCATTACGTTTCCTCAGAGAGGGACGTGCGAGAGCCATTTCATTCTCTACATGGTGGATTTCCTCAGGGAGGACAGGTGCAGTGGAGATTAGCACACACGCTTTGTTTGAAGAGAGAAATAGTCGACGTGAAGAAGGAAACGCTTAAGGAAGTTCTCTCCTTAAAAGCAAACACAGCGCATTAACGCTCGCTTTTTTCAAGGGGTGTAGAAAAAAAAAAAAAGGTAAAACCGGTGCGGTCAGTTTACAAGCCAAGGTTAAGTGTGAATTGAAAAGAGGAAAGAGAGAGAGTTTTAATTCTTAAATCAGATCTTTGGTAAAGCTAGGATACATCAATGCATGTTCAGTGTAACGGAACTGAATCATACCGGATCTGACAGGAATCGAATCGTATCGGTGCTGAATCGAGTTGAAGCGTATTGGATCAGTACTGAATTGAAGCGTATCGAATTGTATCGGTGCTGAATTGCATCGAATCATACTGAACTGCGTTGAAGCATATTGAATCATATGGGTTCTGAATCAGATCATATCGGATCAGTGGTGAACTGAAGTGTATCGAATTGTATAGGTACTGAATCATATTGAATCATATGGGTTCTGAATCAAATCCTATCGGATCAGTGGTGAACTGAAGTGTATCGAATCATATAGGTGCTGAATCATATTGAATCATATGGGTTCTGAATCAAATCCTATCGGATCAGTGGTGAACTGAAGTGTATCGAATCATATAGGTGCTGAATCATATTGAATCATATTGGATCAGGAGTGAACTGAAGTGTATTAACTCGTATAGGTGCTGAATCATATTGAATCATATGGGTTCTGAATCAAATCATATCGGATCAGTGGTGAACTGAAGTGTATCGAATCGTATAGGTGCTGAATCATATTGAATCATATTGAATCATATGGGTTCTGAATCAAATCCTATCGGATCAATGGTGAACTGAAGTGTATCGAATCGTATAGCTGCTGAATCATATTGAATCATATTGGATAAGGAGTGAAGGAGTGTATCCAGTTGTAATTAAATTGAATCGTATCGGATCAGTGGTGAACTGAAGTGTATCGAATCGTATAGGTACTGAATCATATTGAATCATATTGAATCATATGGGTTCTGAATCAGATCATATCGGATCAGTGGTGAACTGAAGTGTATCGAATCGTATAGCTGCTGAATCATATTGAATCATATTGGATAAGGAGTGAAGGAGTGTATCCAGTTGTAATTAAATTGAATCGTATCGGATCAGTGGTGAACTGAAGTGTATCGAATCGTATAGGTACTGAATCATATTGAATCATATTGAATCATATGGGTTCTGAATCAGATCATATCGGATCAGTGGTGAACTGAAGTGTATCGAATCGTATAGCTGCTGAATCATATTGAATCATATTGGATAAGGAGTGAAGGAGTGTATCCAGTTGTAATTAAATTGAATCGTATCGGATCAGTGGTGAACTGAAGTGTATCGAATCGTATAGGTACTGAATCATATTGAATCATATTGAATCATATGGGTTCTGAATCAGATCATATCGGATCAGTGGTGAACTGAAGTGTATCGAATCGTATAGGTGCTGAATCATATTGAATCATATTGGATCAGGAGTGAACTGAAGTGTATCGAATCGTATAGGTGCTGAATCATATTGAATCATATGGGTTCTGAATCAAATCATATCGGAACAGTGGTGAACTGAAGTGTATTGAATCGTATAGGTACTGAATCATATTGAATCATATTGGATCAGTGGTGAACTGAAGTGTATCGAATCGTATAGGTACTGAATCATATTGAATCATATTGAATCATATGGGTTCTGAATCAGATCATATCGGATCAGTGGTGAACTGAAGTGTATCGAATCGTATAGGTGCTGAATCATATTGAATCATATTGGATCAGGAGTGAACTGAAGTGTATCGAATCGTATAGGTGCTGAATCATATTGAATTATTTGGGTTCTGAATCAAATCATCGCATCAGTGGTGAACTGAAGTGTATCGAATCGTATAGGTGCTGAATCATATTGAATCATATTGAATCATATGGGTTCTGAATCAAATCCTATCGGATCAATGGTGAACTGAAGTGTATCGAATCGTATAGCTGCTGAATCATATTGAATCATATTGGATCAGGAGTGAACTGAAGTGTATCGAATCGTATAGGTGCTGAATCATATTGAATTATTTGGGTTCTGAATCAAATCATCGCATCAGTGGTGAACTGAAGTGTATCGAATCGTATAGGTGCTGAATCATATTGAATCATATTGAATCATATGGGTTCTGAATCAAATCCTATCGGATCAATGGTGAACTGAAGTGTATCGAATCGTATAGCTGCTGAATCATATTGAATCATATTGGATAAGGAGTGAAGGAGTGTATCCAGTTGTAATTAAATTGAATCGTATCGGATCAGTGGTGAACTGAAGTGTATCGAATCATTACTTATCGTTACTTATTATTTATGTTTATCGTTTGTGTCATGGAAAGTCAGTCTTTTCAGCCTAAGTCAAAAAACTTCAAAGAGTCTTCAAAGGTTAGTAGTTGTTAAAAAGTAAATAAACTTTATTGAAACAATAAAGTGAGACAATCTGCAGAAAGTCTAAATTATTGTTTCAATAAAGTTTATTTACTTTTTAACAACTACTAACCCTCAGTCTTTGAAGTTTTTTGACTTAGGCTGAAAAGATTGATTTTCCACGACATTTGAAAGCGGGAGATTCATACCCCTACACTTTTCTGTGAATGTGCGTGTGTGTGTGTGTGTTGTGCAGGTAAAAAGCAAGACACATGGTTTGTAGTGGATCCTCAGACAGGTGAGAAACAGACGAGTTTAAGCACTGCGTCCTCTGATTCCATCTGTCCATCGGCTCCTCTCCTCTACATCGGACGCACAGGTCAGCGCTCGCACTTCTGCCTCCACGGAATAAAGCTGTTTCTCTGTTTATTCAACTGCGAAGGTTCTTCTGAGGTGTGAGTGTGTGTGTGTGAGTGAGTGTGTTACACGTCTTGTGAAATATATAAAGAATACTACTACAATAATAATACTTTGCTTGATTCAGCTCCACAGCTTCAAAACAACTCTCTCTCTTTCTCTCACACACACACATGCACACACACACACACACACACACACGCAGGAGGCTGGAGAGATTTATAAGATACATTTCGGGTTATGTCTTTAAAAAAGTAAAAGTTGTAGTGATTGAATTTGTTGGGTTTTATTTAGAGTACATGATCACCATGTTTGACACCAAGACACAGGAACTGCGCTGGAACGCCACCTATAACGATTACTCCGCCCCTCTGTACGATGACCAGAAATACGATTACAGTGAGTTCCACCTACGCACAGTCGTCAAAGCGTAACTAGTAATATGTTGTTTTTAAGCACCTGTGCGTGTGTGTGTGTGTGTGACGCAGAGATGTCCCACTTTGCGTCGAGCAGCGACGGCCTGGTGGTGACGGTGGACCGCGACTCGGGCGACATGCTGTGGATGCAGAAGTTTGACTCCCCGGTAGCCGGAGTTTACCTGTGGATTCAGGACAGCCTGCGGCGAGTGCCTCACCTCACTGTCGCCACGGAAACGCTGCGATATCTCACGTTCATGGCGCAAAACACGCACTCGCACCCCATGAGGTGGACCTACCAGTTTACCCAGGAGCAGCACAGCACCAAAACACAGCTTGTGTAAGACGTGCACGCGTACCGTAATATCCTGCTCTTCCCGAGCGCTGTTGATCTCCGGATCCTGATTGGTCAGAAGGTGTTGCTTAACCGCTCACGTGACTAGAGACTTTATTTTTAAGAGAGTAAAAAAGAGAGAGTCTGGTGAGGGAACAACTTGAGGTTTTAGCTGCAAGAACATTGTTTCACCGCATGAAATGTAACTAGAAATGGATAAAAAGTACGACATTCTGTTCTATATTGATAAAATGTGTGTGTGTGTGTGTGTGTGTGTGTGTGTGTGTTCTTTTCCCCCCCAGTCCCTCTTTGTACGTAGGGAAAATGGATTCTCACCTGTATGCCTCCACCTCTCTCGTCCATGAAGGAGTCACTGTAGTGGTAAGTTCCACTCTCGTCCATTCTCGTTCGTTACAGCTAGTGACCTTTGACCTCTGACGTTCTCTCGCTGCCAGCCTCACGGCCTCACGCTGGCACGTATCGAGGGGCCAACGACGGCGGGCGTGACGGTGGGGAATGGGCGGGGCGAGTGTGAGATCACGCCCAGCACCGACGTCAAGATCCCACCGGGAAGCACCAACCCGCTGCAGAACCAGTGGCTACTGATAGGTTCGGTCCACACACACACACACACACACACACACACACACACACACACACACACACACACAAAATTACACCACTTACCTGATGGATCAACGCCCCTCATTACAAGTGTTCAGAAGTCTGAGTTGACTATCAGTGTTTATAAAAGGTTACGGATAGTTCACCAAAGTAGGTTGAGCATATTATGCAAATTAGTTACAGTCTGAGTGGGCGGGGTTAAACGCTTCTTTGCGCTTTTTTGTCAAGTAATCAGGGAAAAAAGAATTGTGGTTGTACAACTTGCACAACTGCGCCACCAATGGCCTGATTGGACTCGGCACCTTCGGCGATTGGACCCCCTAATTAGTGTGGAGTTACCTTCAGTGGAGTTACCTTCAATAACTCCGCTTGTCTCCGCCCACTTTACATCACGCTGTCGTGGGTTATTTTACAGTAACAGCACGCCCCCAAGTGGTTTATTCCTTTACTTATCTGCTGGCAAGATGCTCTGTCAGTCCATTAGAACACTGTGTGTGTGTGTGTGTGTGTGTGTGTGTGTGTGTGTGTGTGTGTGTGAGAAGCACTACCTTCCTCTTTTGTCTCTTTTGTACATATTTTGCAAGACAGACTTAGTCATGTAAACGTCACCGGGCAACTTAGCAACTGTTCCCCTAATTCTCCCAGCAGTTTGCTCAATTTGTTTTTGTTTGTTTGTTTGTTTGTTTGTTTGTTTATTTCAGTTTATTACTGATTATTTTCCTTCCACTTTTCCTGGTGTGTGTGTGTGTGTGTGTGTGTGTGTGTGTGTGTGTGTGTGTGTGTGTGTAGGCCATCATGAAGTTCCCCCTGTGGCCCACACCACCATGCTGAGAGAATTCCCAGAGAACCTGCAGCACTCCGGTGACGTCATCCCTCCTCGAGGTTCCTCTTCAGCGTATCGGCCCGGAGCTCGCCCAGTCAGTTATACATACATGGACTTCTTATTTATTTGTTTGTTTGTTTGTTTGTTTGTTTGTTTAACATATGTACATGTTTTACACGCAGAGGAGCCCAGTGTATAAAGCTAATTCCGTAATGAATAGAATTCTACAGGCGAGCGCATTCGCATGTTTCATCTGCGTCCAGCGCTCACGTCCGCGTACAACTCGTAACTCGTAAACTACGAGTTCTCTGAGCGCCCGTCATGCGGAAACGCTCAAAATGGCGGCGGCTTCGGGGTTAAGCAGTTGATTTCCAGTGTAATAATCGTATAACTGAGCATTATTAATGCGGGGGTTCACCCGAACGTAAAGAAAAGACACGCCGTAGAGTTTAAGGCGGTTCCGTGATCCGCTCCGAGTAGCGCGTCCGGGTCGTCGTCCCGTAATCCCGGTAATTCCCAACTATTATATATTTTGCACATACGTTTGTTCAACACGTGTATTGTTACGTTTGAATCATTCCGACATCTTGTGCGTAGATGCCCCGAGTGACACGTGAAAGTTCTTCCGCCATGCTGCCGGACTCTTTGACCTCTGACCCTGTGACCTCGTTCTTGGTGACGCTGCTGCTCGCCACACTGCTAGCGTTCTTGTTCAGCTACAAGCGAGTAAGTGTGTGTGTGTGTGTGTGTGTGTGTGTGTTAAATCCGACGCAGTGTTCGTGCTGTGGCTCCGGCTACGCGTCCGGCTGCACGACCTTCACGATGTGGACGCGGTATACGGACCGAGTTTCTGTTCGTCTGTTCGCAGGTCAGAAAAATGCCCCGATCAGAACCGACGATGGATTCCAGACTCTTAATAGATAACACCAGCCAGACCAGTCGGGTTTCGCCCACAGGAAGTGACATCATCGACTCGCCGTCGGCTTACAGCATCGGCGACCGGTCCGATCACAGCAGCTCGGCGTCGTCCGATCAAACCCGGCCCCGCTCGAGCACTCAGGACTCGGTCCCGACAACCGCCTCGAACTTTTCCCGAGATTCAGACGGTGAGAAACGCACACTCGCTCTCCATTTTGTGTTAAGAAGTACGGCATGACGTGTGTGTGTGTGTGTGTGTGTGTGTGTGTGTGTGTGCGCGCGCAGTGTTGTTGTAATCTCTGTCAATGAATCAAACGCCGGCATCCCGTGATGGCGCTACACTCGGAACTCCACCCCCTCGCGTATAGATCTGTTTGCTGAAATGACCGAGTATAATGTCGGTTTCCAGATTGTTCAGTAAAGGTTTACGCCCATTTTCAGACGCGCAGCCGGACGTGGTGGAAGTGGGTAAAATCTCCTTCAGCCCTTCTGAGGTGCTGGGACACGGCACAGAGGGGACCTTCGTGTTCAGGTGAGTGCTCCGTTCTGATTGGTCGGAAGGTTGTCGATTAGTTTTCTCTAACGCTAGGCAACACGCCCGTCCTTGTACGTTTCCGTGATCGTCTGGATAGTAGCAGCTCGTGCGCAGGGACGTGCACGGCGGGACCGAGCGTTTATAGCTGCCGTGGCGTCGGAGAACAGGACCTGCGTGTAGCTGTAAACGGATAGAACATGATGTTATTCTTTAATCAGTCAGAATTGTGATTGCTGCGACGTGTGTGCGTGTGTAAAGAGGTCACTTTGACGGGCGACACGTAGCAGTGAAGCGCATCCTGCCTGAGTGTGTGGAGTTTGCCGAGCGCGAGGTCCAGCTGCTGCGCGAGTCAGACGAGCACCCCAACGTCATCCGCTACTTCTGCACCGAGCGTGACCGTCAGTTCATCTACATCGCCATCGAGCTGTGTGCCGCCACCTTACAGCAGGTGTGTGTGTGTGTGTTATTGTGAAAATCATGATTTTGAGTGTGCATAAGTATTCCCCCCCTATAGTTTCTCCACGTTGTGCAGTGCTGGGACGCTTTATGCCGTGAATCTACACGAGTACACCGTAATGCAGAGACGGTGGAGAAAGTCACTACAGTGTGCAAAGAAAATAAGTCGTGATCGCGTACGCCGGTCAGTTCTGGTGCGGGCAGACGTGAGGAGATGAATAGAGCAGAGCGGAGGTCTGGAAGAGTAATATCCCAGCATTCAGTCTGTTAGTAAACAAACAGAACGGATACGGTGAGCGCCCGAGTGAGCGACGGTTACGCTAGCACCACCGCGCTCCACGTTTCTATCGGGGGCATAATCCCAATCAGGTCCATCTCAGTGTAGAAACATGCAGCAGGGGGTGAATACTTATGCACAGCACGGTCTGTTGACATTTTAAAATAAATAAATAAATAAATAGACGTCTCGTACGCGCGTATTTGTCCGTAGTATGTCGAGGACCCGAGCTGTCCGTGTTCCGGCCTGGATCCCGTGACTCTGCTGGAACAGACGATGTTCGGACTCAACCACCTTCACTCCCTCAACATCGGTCAGTTTCCGTGGTAACAGCCCCCGGGTGAATATGCAGGATGTTGTACTGCTGTTAGACACTTAGCGAGAGGTTAGAAAGCCGACACGTCATCCTGGTGAATTATATTTATTTAGAATTCAGACACAGCAACGTAACGTTACCGCAGACAGTGAGTGTGTGTGTGTGTGTGTGTGTGTGAGCGCATTGGTTGGGAGGGATTCTAGAACATTCCTCGAATCGTCTCACGCTTGCTGTGCTGTGGTATCGCTCGGTGACCCTCTCCCCGTGCGTGTGTGTTTTATGGCTCTCTCTTCTGTTCCTTCACTCAGTTCACAGAGACCTGAAGCCTCGGAACATCCTCCTGTCGACGCCGGGAGCGCTCGGCCGGGTGCGAGCCGTCATCTCCGATTTCGGACTGTGTAAAAAGCTTCCGGCCGGCCGGCACAGTTTCAGCCTGCGCTCCGGGATCCCAGGAACGGAGGGCTGGATCGCTCCGGAATTACTGAGCGGTGTGGAGAAAGGAAACCCTGTACGATTAGGATAATAAGAATAATAATAATAATAATCAGCTTTATGATGTGGAGTTTTGTACCACAGCTCTGTTGAACTCTCGACTCTGATTGGTTAGGACGTGTTGATTCATTTTCTTATTCCTGATTTCTGTAACTTAATGACGGCTTTCCCACATCAGAAGACACTTTGATGTGGTGTTATTGGAAAATAATCCGCTTTATCCTGATAACGGTGACTCCGCTTTGTCACACCACCCTACCGGGGATTATTTTCCCATAACACCACCACCCCGAGTGTGTCATCTCTTACGAATACAGTGAACCTGGAGGAAATAGCGTTTAAGTTATTGTTTACTGTGTGTGTGTGTGTGTAGACGAGTGCGGTGGACGTGTTCTCAGCCGGCTGTTTGTTTTATTACGTGGTATCCAGAGGACAGCATCCGTTCGGGGACACGCTGCGGCGTCAAGCTAACATCCTCTGTGGGGCGTACAGTCTGGAGAACTTTATGGAGGATATACACGGTGTGTGTGTGTGTGTGTGTGTGAGAGAGATTTGTTCCTCTTGTGTAACATTGCTTCACATTATTTTGTCTTTTTCCCCTGCTCGCGTACGTGTTGTTAAACTCCAATCAGCCGTAAATGATTCAGGATTCAGATTAAGCCACGCCCACAAATCTCCACACAGCACCAAAAGCAACAAAACGGCGACTAAATGGGTGAAAGAGCGTGTCCTGACTAATCCTAACCCTGACCCTAGTCTTATCCGTTCCTTCACGTACACGTTTCCCGCTTTTTGTGAATTGTTTTAGAGGACGTCGTCGCCAGAGATTTGATCGAAATGATGATCAGTGCAGATCCGGAGTCCCGGCCCGCCACGGCCTCGGTTCTGAAACACCCGTTCTTCTGGAGGCCGGATAAACAGCTGCAGTTCTTCCAGGTAAAATCAGCACTTCTGCTAAATATATACAGATGCCAGTTACAGAGTTTATACACACAACTATAGAATAGGTGATAAGTTATTAATCACTGAAAATCGTGTGTGTGTGTGTGTGTGTGTGTGTGTGTGTGTGTGTGTGTGTTGTAGGATGTCAGTGATCGTATAGAAAAGGAGCCAGCAGAGAGCCCTATCGTGGTCCGATTGGAGACGTCGGGCCGACCGGTGGTCCGAACCAACTGGAGAATGCACATCTCGGCGCCTCTACAGGCCGGTTAGTGGAACTGCAGCCTTTTTTTTTTTTTTTTTTTTTCACAGCACCAAACATGTTTTTTTTTTTTTAACCAGGGTTTAGACTCTTAAAGACTCTGGGCGTGTCACAGTGCTGTCACATACGATTCATCTAACCCGAACGGTTCTGTGCAGAACAGACGGTCCGCACTGTCACCGTGTCGGTTGTAGAGGAATAACCGTTTCTAGTCTCACTATCCGCTGTGTCTCTCTTCTGTGTGTCAGATCTGAGGAAATTCCGCACGTATAAAGGGAACTCGGTCAGAGACCTGCTCAGAGCTATGAGAAATAAAGTGAGTACTTTATTATTATTATTATTATTATTATTATTATTATTATTAAAATATAATCTCGTCTGTATGTCGTGTGAATGATGTGCGCCTGTAGTCACCTCGCTTCCGAAGTCGGTGAACAGAACTCTAAGGGTTAACAAATTCAAACGTGTGTGTGTGTGTGTGTGTGTGTGTGTGTGTGTGTTTCAGAAGCATCATTACCACGAACTCCCACCTGAGGTTCAAGCGGCGCTCGGTGAAGTCCCAGAAGGCTTTGTGGCGTATTTCACCTCGCGCTTCCCGCGGTTACTGCTGCACACACACACTGCACTGAGCATCTGCGCTCCTGAGAGACCGTTCCACCCCTATTACCACAACTAAACACACACACACACACACGGCATGAAGAGGACGTGATGCAGGACAAAACACTCAGCATTCAGGATTCTTTATGGAAGGATTTTATAGACGGCGCGTGTCCCGAGTCGTGGGGTTCTGAACGCGTTCAGGCTGAAACACTAGCGCTGCCGTCTCCGGTGGAGCCACTGATGCGATCATGCATAACCGCCAGCATTTTTTCCCTTTTCTCCATCGACGAGGGGCGGTTCCTCGGCTGTAATCGTCATGGAAGCCGCCCTCTGAGGTTTTAAACCCGAAATCCCCGATGGGGAACGCTTGTTTGTTTTTCGTCGCCGCTATGCCACGAGCTCGACCGGAACAACCTCACCGGCGAGTCGTTCTCCAGAGCGTTCACACGATCCGCTCGCCGTCAGACCAGCTTTTATACCATTTCACACGATTTTACGTACACGCCGTTTTTCATTTTTTTTTAAACACGGTCGTTTTATAAAGGCGTACAAGACTAGCCGTCGAATCGGCGCAAAAGTAACGGCGCCCCGTAAACGAAGGAAGAGTCGGCGTGTGCGTTAGCCGACGCACCGCAGGGGTGGGATTAGTTAGGAGCTCGTTCACCGTTTTGTCTTCATGGAGTTTTGTGTGGGCGTGGCTAAAACGTAAACACGTCACGAACGCCCTCGGTCATTCATGGGCCAGCAGCTCCATTTCAGACAACAGAGCGGCGGCCGTGTCCGTCTCTGCGTTTGCTATCCAGCCTTCACTGCCAACACTTCAGCCATTTTGATCATCAATATAATCATTTATCGGAATTCCCACAAGCTTTTCGAATAATTTAAACAGTGTACCACTAGGAATTTGTTTACGCTGATTACACCAAAGACGGAACTGTTTACACACGTAACTTACAGTTCCCTGCATAAGTATTCACACCTTTCAGTGAACCCGGAGCACGGTGGTGGTAGCGTCGCGTCACGTCAAGTCACGTCACGTCACCCTAGCTCACAGGTGGAATTCCGTTCCACACGGCGCTGTAGCCAGTACACAGCGTGGATGAACGTAAAACCACCCGTTACGGCCGCAGATCTTCCTACTGCTCAGTATTTTAATATTTTACAGTTGCGCTACTGAAAACACGCTAAACGACACGACGCCGGTCCACAGTTTTAAAATATTATATTAACGGGGTTATTTCACACCGTGCCCTTCTACTGCATTCTGATCCAGCGTACTCGCCCTCGAAGGTTTGATTCATGATTCAACAGCTTTAAATAACGAGAAGAGAAGCCGAGATGTGTTACTCGTGTTGAGATTTTCTACAGGACAGGAAGTGACATGACTGTAAACGACTGGTGTTTATCACTCGGGATTTATTTATTATTTCAGTTACATGAAGTAAAAAAAATGTGTTTTGTAACAATAACACTGAAGATTTCTTCCAGTTGGGAAATAAATCTGTTTTGGAAGTGTTTATGCTCGACGTGCGTGTGTGTGTGTGTGATTTCGAACACCAATTTTAGTTCCTGATGCTAAATTAGTTCCTCTTTCAACAAGAAACAGAGATGAGCGAAGGCTAATTCACAGCTTTAGCCTAGAGAAGTTCAGATTTGTGAGGAATCCAGATCCTTGACGGTATCGAAGCGTCTCTAATCTTTAAATCAGTGCAGAAGAAGAGACACTTCAACAAAAAGGAGCTTTATTAAATTGAATACACAATTTCATACAATTCCATTGAACTTGTGGCTTTCGAGTAAAGCCATAAAAGCTTTATATAAAAAAAAACAGACAGACGAAAGGGAAACCAAGAAAAAAAAAACAAACAAACAAAAATGTACATGATACAGCAGAGAGGACGTGGAGCATGAGGACATGGAGCCTGGTCACGGGGAGCAGTCCCTCCCCACGAGTTAAAAAAAAGAGAGAGAGAGAAAAGACAGGAAAATGTACAGTTTGGGAGGTTCAGTCACAGGCCAGAGTGTTGAGGACTAGCGGGCGGAGGCCGTGGTGGCTGTGCTTTTGCAGGACAGGAGTTTCTCCACCATGCTGCGGCCGTAGCGCAGGCGCGCGGCCAGCTGGTTACAGCAGCCGTGCTCCTCGATCAGACTCATCTTGTAGGTGCGGAAGTCACGGCGCTCGTTGATGTACGTCACGGCACCCATGAGGGGGCACAGGATCAGCTTCGTGTGGTCCTACAACAATATATTTATATATTTAACCTGTAAGGATTAAAACTAAACGTTTTTTTTTTTTTTTAACAGTGAATTCATGTAGTTCCAACTCCCTAAACAAAAAGACAGCGAAGAAGTGTGTAAGCGGTTCCTTACAGAGTCTAAACTACGACACGGCGATGCGTGGTGAATCTGTGGATATGACTCTTACCGGATCACATCGGAAGTGAATCAGATCAGTGCTGAATCGAGTCAGTATTAATTGAGGGTGTACTGAATCATATCGGTGCTGAATCGAACCTAATTGAATCAGTGAATTGAGCATGCTGAATCGAATCAATAGTGAATAGAACCCAATTGAATGAGTAGTGAATTGAGTGTGCTGAATCGAGTCGAATTGAATCAGTAGTGAATCGAGGGCGAATCGAATCAGATCAGTAGTAAAGTGAATGGTTCCTTGTTTACCCGTATCGTGTTGTTAACTGCGGCAAGAGTAATCCCCATGAACCGTGAGAACACACGTGATTAGCTTTTCAGTATGGCAGCAGTTCAAACCTGGAAGAAGTTGATCTGCACCGTGCCGTTGCTCAGGTGGAGCACGATGGCGCTCTTCGTGCGGAACCAGTGGCGCAGGTAGGGCAGGCGCGTGAGCTCGTCTCCGTCGCGCGGCGTGATGTTAGCACCCGCCTTCAACAAGTGCTCGCTCATGTAGTTCCTGAAATACTTCAGCAGAGTGATCTAAAGGACCAAAGGGGGAAGAGGGGGGGCTGTAAGTGTGGGTCAGTGATGAATTCGGTAAGGAATAAAAAAATCACTGGGGTGTGCGCCGTTACAGGAAATTAATCAGCGATGCAGACGTGTACAGCGTACCTTTTTAGAGAGGGCAGCTGGGTAGGAGCGCACGCTGAGGTAAGACTCCGCCCCGACGCGGTCGATGTACTGCAGACTGTCTCCGTCTTCGTACATGATCAAGCGGGTGGAGTCGTTGAACAAAACGCCGACGCTGTTATCACACAGCTGATACCCTGCAGACAGACAGACAGAGAGGACACACTACGTTCAGCTCGGTCATTTATTCAGCCGTGTTCAGGACAGCTTCAGCTCAGAAATAAAGAAATGTAAAGTGGTCTTTGTAAATATTAAACAACGTGCCAAAAATAGCAATATGGCTGCTAATATCATTAGCTGTGAATGAGCGAGGCGTTCTCGGTAATCGACCGCGCCGTGCGTTTCGTGTTTATGTCGATAGTTTTACGAGGACCTCGAGCCCTACACGACCCTCAGAGCCAACGTTTTACTCTTTTGCTTCCTTTAATCACGTCCAGCGTGAAAACCAAACGGCAGACGAGCCGAAAGAATCCATCAGAGTAATAGTGAAAGCTCTGGTGTGAGGTAGGACCATCGGATTGCAGAGATTTGAAGGGGATTCAGATATAATACACGGAGAGAGTGTGCGTGTGTGTGTGTGAAATTACCTAGGCCATACTTATCGGAGTAATCGACCCATTTGCTGATCCAGAAGATGGGGATGCAGGCCGGGTCCTCAGCTTCCTCTGTTAGAGGAAAAAAAAAAAAGATCAATTGTGCTGTAGTGTAAAGTCTTTATGTGAAACACTAAAGTAAAAAAAAAGACTGAAGATCCTCGTATAGGTGTGAAACCGGATCGACGGAAGACGGTACCTTGCCGTATGAACTCTCTCTCTGATGGCCTGGCCGTGTTGAGGCTCGTCAGCTGCTGCAGCATGTCGGTCAGGTGGCAGTCGGGCTGTTCCGGTCCGTCCCTGAATCCGGAAAAATGGGTCATCAGTTTTAGGAGTATTGACTTTGTCAAGAAAGATCGAAGGAGGTATTTTAGGAGTGTTTATAAAAATTTTAGTGGGACCACCACCCACGAACTCTGACCTTGGCTCCTCTTTCAGAAGCTGCTCCACCTTCCCTATTTTCTCAATCGGACTGTCGGTTTCTGCAAATAACCACAAGAACAAACTCCATTTCGAGCTCAATGCTTCCGTTTGCCTTTCTTTTCCTTGTGTGTGTGTGTGTGTGTGTGTGTGGGGGGGAACGTGCACAAGCGTGTACCTTTATTAAAAGTTGAGAGAGGTTTGCGATGCAGGCCGGCCTCCAGGCTGGAGGGGGCGATAGAGAACCTGGGCGGTACGGTCAGGCAGGACGTCGGCAGCCTCAGAGGAACGTAACCCGAGGTGAAGAACTCGTCTGCGAGCAGGTCGGCGACGGAAGGGCGGAGCGTGGGGTCGGCGTGCAGCATCCGCCGGATTAGCGCCGTGGCCACGGGGTTAATGTGCTACACCGAGAGTGAGGGAGGGAACACGAACACTTTTATTCCAGGATACACAACATGTGTCACGGCTAAAGATACACAGCTGGCGGAAATCTCTTCTGAAAAGCTTTAAACTGGAATGAATAACTCCGTATTTCGCTCACCCTGGGAATGGTGTAATCGTTCTTCTTGATGCGGACGTACGTCTCCTTCAGGCACGTCGTCTCGAACGGCGGCTTTCCCACCAGCAGCGTGTACCTAACATCCGACACAGCGTTCTGAATCAGAAACCGTTTCCTGAACAATCACCCGAACGTGTCAAGGAGACAGCAGTGTTAGCGTTTACGTACAGAATGCAGCCCAGGGACCACACGTCCACCTCAAAACTGTGGCCTTTCTTGCACAGCACCTCGGGGGCGATGTAGTTCGGCGTGCCGCACAGCGTCTTCTTCCTCTCGCCGTCAAACTCGATCTTGGTGGCCAAGCCGAAGTCACCTGAGAGACGGGAGGTTTACGGGGCCGGAAATGTAATCGGCTGCGTCGTGCGCGTTTGATCTGATGTTGTACAGTGGATAACTACGACAGTCTAATCCTACAAGAATCTTGCTTAATTAAAAATAAGCACAGAGGAATATTTTATATCTAGGAAACCTTCAGGACAGAGTGTCGACTACTCAATCTGAACGGGTGACTGACACAAAGACATCACACGTGAATCTCCTGGCTCACCAATCTTAACCTCCATGTCGTCGCTCAGGAACAGGTTGCCCAGTTTCAGGTCACGGTGGATGACTCTGTTGTTGTGGAGGTAGTGAACGCCCTGGACCGTCTGGCGCATGAAGTATCTCGCCTCGGGCTCCGTCACGGCCTTCCTGCGCTTGTGCAGCTCCAAGAGGGACTGGAAGTTCAGTCAGAGAAATTAAGCATCACACCCAGGATCGCACGATTTAACAAAACGTTCACTGAAGAATAAATAAATAAATAAATAATATAATATTTAAAAAAAATACATAAATAGATTTTAAAACGTTCAAGTTTAGTCAGTTATTATTTTTTTAAATAAGTAAAAAACATTTAAAAGTTGTTTGAAAGCTATGATGATGAAATTAAACCTTTATTAAATGTTCGGAATTGAGAAAAACATTGTGTAAACAAATGGAAGCGTTCATAACTAAAAGAAAAAGGACTTTAAAAAGTCTGATTTTTGAGAATATTGACCGTTTTCAGGCATTTCTTGCACAGCTTTACATAAATTTATACATAATTAAAAAATAAATAAATAATTCTATGTACAGCAAAGAAAAAAAAAAAAAAGGTAAGAACATTTAAAAAAAAAAAAAAAAAAAAAAAAAAAAAAGTGTTTATAAATTATATGCGCGTGTTGAACATTCAAACGCTGGCGACTGTGACGTAACATCCGGCCGTTTAAAATCCACTGTACACAGACGCCGGGTGTAAGCAAAAGTTTTAAACCTACTCCAAATAGGAAAAATATCATATAAATAGGTTAAAACTAAGTTTTACAAAAAAAAAAAACATTTATATTGGATAAGTTGTAAAAAAAAAAAAAAAAATCCAAACAGTTAGTTAGTTTGTTTGTGTAGTGCTCAGTGTTAGCCAGCTAGCAGAGTTCGACCGTTGGCTGAAGGAGTTAGCTAGATAGCAAGAAAAGCTAGCGGACACTGCTGCGCGTGCTAATAAGGTAGGTTGGGTAAATATGTTGGATTTGTTCCCGTAAAACACATGAAGGAATGGTATAATTCCTGAACAGTGTTTTTAAAGAAGGGTGAAAAGACTGCACGAGCTATAAACCCGAGTTTAACAACACTACTACTAACCCTACTAGTACTACTAACTACTACTACTACTACTACTACTAGCACAGAGCTGTGGAGTGTAGTGCACTAGGTGTTCATGGCGTTTAGGACACAGCCCCAGGCAGGTAGAGCTCACCCTTCTCCTGCAGATCTCCAGCACGACGAACACGAAGTCATCGTCCTCGAAGAAGCCGTGGAAGCCGACGACGTGCGGGTTGTCCAGGCTCTTGTGGATGGCGATCTCCGTGCTCATCTTCTCCTTCTGGTGCGGTTTCATTAGCAGCGACTTGGGCACGACTTTCCCCGCGAACACCTCCTTAGTGTCCATGTCTGTGATCTCGTAGCACTTGGCGAAGCCGCCTTTGCCCAGGAAGCGTCCCCTCATGTAGCGCTTCATGCTCCGCGGATCCACCAGGATGTCCGGGATCTCCTTCAGAGGAGCAGACTTGGGGTCGACGTGTGATGAAGGCTTCACCGCCTTCGCCATGCCTGCGCTCATCTTCAGTTCAAACAAAACAATAATAATAATAATAACAATAAAGATAATAAAAGAAGATCTCCAAAGCGTCAAATGATATCCGTCTTGACTCGAATTCGAATAAAAACTCCAACTGAAACTCTATTATCTAAACAATTACATATACACCTGCATTCCCAAACCATGTAGACTTACACTAACACAAGTCCACCTCTATTAATGCTTCAATAAAATAATCATAAACGTGCAAAACAATCAAAGCGAGCCGTGTGCTTCTTCCTGACGCCTGGCACTGACTCACTAACCACTGCATCATTTTTAAATTCTGCCCTGTTCGTTAGCGCCGCCTCTGATTGGCTCGCACACTAGCGCGGCCTCTGATTGGCTCTCGCGTTGCCGTCGCTTCTGATTGGCTCGCCTGATTTGAAATTCCAAGCGAGCACAGCAAAGGATCAGGAGACAACACGGCGACGGTGTAATTCATATTAAAAGTCCTGACCATACGCTAAAGAATCGACGCGATGACTTTAAAAAAAAAAAAAAAAAAGATTATATTGAAATTAGTTGATTATTTTCCTCACAAAGCGTTCGGTGCGGCGAATTTATGAACAATTATCTATTTTTATTTGTTAATGAATGACACGTCATGTTCTCACATACAGCTTTAAACAGTCCTTCCCTCACCAGACAAATTTTTTTTGGTCTGAAGATGTCCGAAAACTTAAAACTTACTTATAAAGTTCACCTCTGACTGTTACGCAGCACTGACACCTTCCATAAAATGTTAATGTTAAACTAAACTCATGACTTCTCACACCATCCACAGTAAATCAAATATCACTTCACTACATTCAATGAGATTATACAGTAGTAGTATTCACTTAATTTTTTGTTCACATACTAGCTAATGGATATATTGTGTGTTTGTGTATTGTGTGTATCAAGTGTCGTGTCTTCAAACAAACGGCACTTCAATACAAATATAATTTTTTAAAAATAAATACTGTATCAGATACAAGAGTCGAGATCTTTATTTGTCACATACACAATTATACGTGGGTATTACGATGTTTTTTAATGGTGTTGTGAAAAAGAGAAAACGGTCCTGCATCAAGAATCGTCAGTCCTCACACACAATAGGACTGGTCTGAGGAACCTTTCGAGATAAGTGCTCGGATTTATCTCTACAGCATCGTACCTTTTTAACAATTACAGAATTTCAGACGTTGCTGAAATCATGACCTAACACTTCGTCACTCGCTAGCATGTACCCTCTGTGTAAATAAAATAAACCTATTTACGTTTCTGTTTACAGGCAATGACAGAGAGGATGGCGTGTCCTACATTAGAGGAGGAACATGTGGAGGATGTACTGAGGTGGGTATTTGTGTGAGAGCTTGTTTAGCATATTAAGAGCTGAATTATCTTACTGTCTATTTTAGAGCTCACGACTTCCTCGCTTTCTTCCTCAAACACAGGCATTATGCACTGAAATAATCAGGTACTCATCACAATCAGCTCTGAAGTGGATTGCTTTAGAAGGAAGGTTGTTTTAGTGCAGGAAAAAAGGTGGGCTGGATGGAGACATGCTTCGGTTTTACATAACACACACACACACACACACACACACACAGAGAGAGAGAGCTCTGAAGCTCTGAGTGCTGCCATCGCTGTTTACTTCAGCTTCATTTCAACAAACGACATTTTCCTACATTACACCATCATGCTGATGTACATAAATGTATTTTTAATTTAAATGTGTTGTTAATTAATCAGTAATGACAACAACAAACAGAAAACAGCTTCGATTAAAGTGAAGAGAAACAGAGAAACCGTTACCACAGATTTAAAGTCTAATATATTTTTGATAAAGTGTAGGTTTTCTAGTCTGGAACTTTGCAAACGTTCACATGAGATAGAATCTTTTATTTGCCGAGTGCAGAGGGATTTCTCTCTGGAAATAGGACAAAAAGAACAATTAAAAGAAAGCTGTAATATATATAAAGTTATAGGTTTTTAAAAGATGAACATCGGTTGTATTATACACCGTGAGTATCAGATATGTGGACAGTTATGAATTCTCATTTCTGAAGGGTCAGAAAGTATTGATTCCTTTCTTAGAACAACAATAATAGCTGATGTGGTGAAGTTTTCTGTTTACGTGAGATTTTTATGGAAGGAGTCTCCAGTGTCAGCAGCACTGTAACAGTCAGAGGGAAACCTGTAACCTCCAGGATCCCCTGCTGACCTTTCTAGATAAAAGTCTCAACAATTCTGTCTATACAGATGAAAATGAATCAGCAAAACGTAAAAGGTAGAAAAGTGTTTATTCGTTCAGTGAAACAGCATTTCACTCATTCACACACATTATTTACTCTTCACTGTTTTCCCCCTTCAGAGTTCCAGTTGACACATAAAGTGCCAAAAAAAGTCAGTGGTTTAGAAAGGTCAGAGTGAGGGCAACACCGGAAGTGCGTCAGTGTGATGCGTTAGTGCAGGTTAACGATGCAGGTTTTTGTCTAAGACAGAACGCAGCTGTTGTTTTTCCTCCTCGTTTTCTTATCGCCACAGTCCCTCGCGCAAATCTGTCTGCGCCTGCGCAGCGCCGGACTCACGCGGCTGGGCAGGTCGGCTCGCGCGAGCAGCTCTCGGAACACCGCGGCGACGTTCTCACCGGTTCGCGCGGACGCGCTCACGAACCCCGCGTGCCACTCGTCCTCCACGGCGCGCATGGCGCGCGCGCACTCGGCGCGGCTGCGGCTCGCTAGGTCCGCTTTGCTCTCCACCACGGTGATGGCGTTGAACGCGTCGCCCTTGATCTCGAGGATCTCGTCGCGCAGGCGCTGCGCCTCCTCGAGCGAGCCGCGATCGCGCGCCGCGTACACGAGCGCGAAGGCGTCGCCGGTGCGAATGCGCAGCGCGCGCATGGCCGGGAACGCGTAGCTGCCGCTCGTGTCCAGGATCTCCAGGCGCAGGCGCGCGGCTCCGTCCAGGTCGCACTCGAGCGCGTGCAGCTCCTCCACGGTGCGCGCGTGCCGTGGCTCGAAACGGTCCTGCAGGAAGCGCGCAATCAGCGCCGTCTTTCCCACACCGGCGGCGCCCAAGAAGACAATCCGCGCCGTGCGCCGCTCCGGTACCGATAGCGAAGATGACGTCATCACGCCTAGACGCCGCGGACCGAGTGAACACCAGGTGCTGCGAGCTTGCGTAACACTTTGGAGTGAGTGCACGTGCGCTGTGACTGACCAGAAACTTTGGAGTAACGCTTCGGAGAAACGCTCTCGCGCCTTTAATATGAACCCAGCAGTCTCCGCGTGCACAGCGGTGGCCAATAGGGTGCCTGGGGTTGGTGACGTCACATCTGTGGCTGTATTAAGTTGAAAAATTACATTAAATATTTTCCTACTTAAACAATAAATAAAATTATTTTCCAATAAAGGCAATATCTACATGATATTTATTTGTAATTTTGTAGTTTTTAGGCATGGGTTATTTGGGATGTCACCTGGAGCATTTCACTGTATCAAACACAATGACAATAAAACCTCGATCCTAGATTTAAAAATAATAACTATATACATATATATATATATATATATATATATATATATATATATATATATATATATATATATATATGCAAATGTATGCGTATTTAAATAGACAAAGCCTCATTTGCATCCTTAAAACGTAAATTCATGAAATAAAGTATTATACTGCCATCAGTCAACTGGCAAAGATTAAATGTGACATGCATTGTGTCAATTTTTCCTTAACTTATTCAGACGGCCGTATTTTACTTCATGGAGCATGGAAGCTGACAAAATAATATCAATTCCGAATAATATACATGTCCTAATAAATGAACATTTTCTTCCTGTCATGTTATTTCATATGTTCACTCGTTTGCCAGCGGTTTTTCATGCTCTGAACTCACTGGGAGTAAAATTCCCCTTTAAAACATAATGGAGATTGTAGAGTGTATGTGAATGAGGTGAAAGATGAAGCATCTGAGATTCCCAGGGAAAAGTAAACGCTTTCAGAGTGATCCATTTCAGCACTGAGCCGCTCACAGTCCACCATTACCCCAGCAGATTGGTCACGACATGAGTGCATCTGTAGAGTTGATGTTCTACTGAAATTCCTATCACGCAGCTAACTTTATTAAACAGCGTAGCCTAACTACAGTGTTAGCATCAAATGCTTAGCTAGCATCACTGTAAAAAAAACAAAAAAACAAAAAAAAAAACAACAAAACACACAACATTATTTGAGTAGAACATCGAATGAAAAATTTGCCCGAGTACTCTGAAAGCATCGACTTTTCCCTGGGAATCTCGGACGCTTCACTTTTGACCTGTACTTCTGATAACTGTGTTTAGGGTTTTTAAAATCCACACACACACACTTTTGGAGGTTGAATTTATTTAAGATATCTTGTTGCACTGCATGCTCTCAGAACAAAGATCAGATATTTTAAGAAAGGAGCAAAACTCCACTTTGTGACTCACACATGAGAACAAAACAACCGCATCAGTGTCAGCGTGTATCGCTGCACGTGGTTCTCGCTCTCTGTTCAGTAGGGTAAAGGCCAAGAGGCTCTTACTGTTGAATTCATGAATGAATAAATCAACCAACGTAGCTCGATTGTGCATGGACAGAACCTGTTTCACGCATCCAAATATGCATGTCTCACATCAACAACAGCCTGCCTCCATGGCGGATCTGAGCTTTAAATAGCAGCTCACTGTGATCATTTAGTCTTTATAGTCTTTATAGTGTAAATGTGATAGTTCATTATAAGACATTATAAAGTGTTATTTAAAAAATCAGGGTTTTTTTTTTTTTTTGCTTTCTTCTGATAGACCTACCACTTCATTTAATTTCTGAGTGGAGGTATAAACACACAATAAAGATTAAGACTATTATGACACTTTTATTACACTTCCACGTGCAGGGTAGCCATTCTGTATTTCTACATAAATATCGCTATAAAGATCAACTACACTGAGTATTTGAATACATATTGTGATCATATTCTTTCTTTTCCACTGCATCAGTAGAGAGCAGCATTAGGTTTGCTTAATATTTAAAAATGCAGCTAACTGTTGTCATGGCAACGCAGAGTAACCTGAATACACCTCTGTCCTCTCCATCCACGGAGCAACAACACAATACAAGCACGAAGGCCAAATTTGGGTTTGTTTATCTGCTCATACAAGTGTGCATTTACCACACACACACACACACACACACACACACACACACACACACACACACACACATTGCATATATTCCATTACATACAGTATTTGTGGGGGGAAAAATCACTATTGGAATACATTTTTTTTTTCAATTGCTTTGTTTTTCTGGAGAACTTTATCAGACTTGATCTGATACCTGACATCAGAGGTGTAAAAGGTTAAAAGGGAGCAAACAAGTACACAGGGTCGCGGGGAGCCTGGACCCGAGGTGGGGAACACCCTGGATGGGGTGCCAACCCACCGCAGGGCACTAGCAGACACATACTCACACACTACGGACAATTTAGACACTCCAATCAGCCTACGACGCATGTCTTTGGACTGGGGAGGAAACCGGAGTATCCGGAGGAAACCCCCACAGCACAGGGAGAACATGCAGACCCCACACACACAGGGTCGAGGCGGGAATTCAACCCCCAATCCCGGAGGTGCAAGGCAAGCATGCTAACTACTAAGCCAGCGTGCCTGCCCCCCATTCTTTAATGAATTGTAAAAAATTTAATTATGGGCAAAAATGGCTGCAGTATACGAGGAATAAAACACTCAGGGACGTGTTGTTATAGGAAAATAATCACCTGCAGGGTGGTGTGATGTGGCCATGAAGCAGAGTTACTGACACAACTGTTAAAAAGTTGATTTTCCTACAACAGCACGTCCAAATGTATTTTATTCCTCTTATACCGCATCCATTTGTTAAAAATGACACTATTTTAAATTTATTTTTTTTTAAAAACAACATAGCAAACTTTTTAAAAATCCCTTTATGGTTACATTTAATGTGGTGTAACGTCTGTAAAACAAACGAGTTCCTGTTATCACTTACATCGCTTCATTCTCCCTTGAAGTTCATAATAAAAAAATAAATACACAAACGCAGTGTAGAGTAGTTCCTTTGTCCTGACACATTCCCCCCCCCCCCCCCCCCCCCAAGAAAATAGGATATTGATCTAGAGTTAATTTTTCTACCCTGTTTGAGACTTATTAACAAGGGATAAATTCGGTGTGCTAGAAAACTTCAGGAACATCTTCACCGTCTGACGCGTGTGTGGTGAATTCGAATATTTATGAGGACCTGTAATATGTGTGTGTGTGTGTGTGTGTAAAGGTTGAGCAGAATGGAAAGCAGAATGTTGTTTAATCCCCCGGGATTACGGTTCAGATGAGACGTCCTCTCGTACCCTCGCTCGCCATAACAACAAGTGTCCCTGTGTCATGACGTGAAAACAGATTGTACCCTCACATCCTCCACAAATGTCACCATGATCCAGTGTCCTGTGTGTTCAGAGCGCTTTTTGGAAAAGACACTGTCAACTCATAAGTAAGAGGTTGTTTGTTTTTTTAACAGTTTGATTAAATTTAAAGGAAGGGAATTCATTATTACAAATGTTATTAATCTAGATCTAGTCTAGGTCAAATAATTACAGGACTATTTCTGCTGCAAGATACATAAACTCTGTATTCTATGTTTTTAAAGGCAAATCTTACCCCTAGTTCAAACTCTAAAGGCAAAAATGTCAATTTACACAGCATTGAAAAAAAATAACTTTATTTAATGCGTAAATTTCTCAAATATATTTATGATATTCATATTCAAATACTTTTCCATCTTCCAAGCTCCATGGAATTATGCCTTGTTATTTGAATTATAGTTCAAAATAGACTCTTTTTTCCAGGTGAGCGTGTGATAATTTAGTTATGACGCTCAACCTGCGTCTAGCGTCCCTTCCTCAATCATTTCCACAGCTTCATAGCTCTGGGGCATCATTTCAGAATTAAACTATACATTCCAAACATGTCTGAGCGGATCGGATTCGTTTTCTATAAGAAGGACACTGTACAGTTTTAATTCTGCATTAAACTGCTTTATTAAGCCATGCAGTTCAACAGTTACCAGTGTCAATTGTTCATTAAAACATGTTTTCTTCGGAAATGTAATCTGAATTAGAAAGGAAATTCACCTATGGTGTGCATGTTTTTCTATGATAGTTTATGTGTATGATTTACATTGTCTACTAATGAGGACATGCTATTACTGAAGAAAAAGGTTTTGATTGATATTATTTAATTGGTTATTTTAACCAAATAACTGCAAACAGATAAAGTATAAAGGAAAAGACTTTAAGAAATTAAGAAAATTTCCCCTCATGCCTCAGGGATATATCATAGTTATTACTGTTGTTGTTATTATTATTTGCCTTTTCAGTTATTAATTTTTTGGCACAAAATGGCGTTCATACCTTACAGTAATAAACCGGATCACTACATCAGACATCATGCATCGAGCATGATAACTTCCATGACATTCCAGAATTTAACCTTCATAAGGCATGAGATATATATATATACACACACATATAGATATAAAAATATATTTGTTATAAAAGAGCTGTTTATCGAAGTGTTAAACTAGTAAAGGAGGGAAATGAACTCTGTTAGCAACAGTGTTCCGCACATCTCAACATCGATTACTTTTGCCTGCCATCTCCAGTCGCGGGAAATTTGTCATGGCTGCCCGTGAAGACGTTAATCGAGTTCACAGATTTACAACATTGTTCTTAACTGAATTATAACTGACATTTTTATCCAACGTGTCATGATTCCACTTAAGTAGAACAACTTTTTTCCAGCCAGGTTTTTGCCTGGTTTTCTTTCTCGTTACGCTTTACAAGCTGTCGTTAGCTGTTAGCTTGTAAAATAAAGGTTGTTTTTAGTGCCTCAGCGTGGTCGAGTCCTGAATAGCGCCGTGTTCCCTTCGTAAGTGCGCTACATAGGGTATGTAGTAGTGACTGTGTTTAAGGGCGCTATGTAGGGCACTAGATGTCCAACAGGGAGTTAATTTGGGACGTTGCTCAGAAGGAACGCCATATCATTTACACTTTTAATTTTCTTACATTCTTAAACTTTATGTCCATTACAGGAGAAATAGTCAGAATGTCGGAGGAAAATCTCACGAGCCAAGATAAAGAAGAAGTAAGTGTTTTAAAATTTCCCCCTTTTTTTTTTATTTGCTTGAAGATTCTGACACGAGTCAGAATGAGTCGGTTCTTTGAGTCGGCTCTTTTGGCTGACTTCTGAGAGTCGACTCAGAATTAATGACTGTAGAGTAAGATTTCATGAAACAGTGTCCGCAATAATTAGGCAAAGATTTATACGTTTGATGTGTAAATAGTAAAAACAACGCCAACTTTGTACGATTTAGAGAAAGAACAAATACCGGAGCTGAAAGAATCGGCTCCTGTTGTTGATCTGAGCCAAATGATCTGACTCGCTAGGTGTTTACATGCAGCCTAATAACACGACCATTACATTATATACATTTCTAAGAAAATATATAAAAAAAACCTTTATTTATAAAATATATATTTGAAAAAACACCACATGTAGAAATCCTTATGAGCAAAGTCCCTCGGTATAAATATTTAATATGACTTGTGGTTTGGGGTGACTGATTGGTATACAGAATAAAAAGTACATTACTGAAAGGTAATATTAAGGTAAATGTCCTGATCAGTGTGTTATATACAGACGTACTGACTCCTTATTTATTATTTATTTATGATATTTTCTTACAGCTGAAGAGGCGACTGGAGCTGCTGCAGAGAGAGTACGAGAGGACAGCACAGAGATTACAGGTACGTGTGGATCTGTATCGCATAAACATAAAACCTCACCATTGTCCAGTCTTAACTCTTAGCTCATTTAAACTCTTTTTATTAATAGAAGACTGAAGGAAATTCAACTCGTATAATGATGTGTAACTTGTAAAAGGATTCCGTTGTGTTCTTGACGATGTTATGAGTGTAACGTTTTACTGTTGTGTTTGTGTGTTAGCGTGCTGAGTGGAGGGAGGCGGTCCGTAAGAATGTCCAGAACACGATCACGGAGCAGAACCGGCTGCTGCACATCAACACGTCAGCCATGTTGGAACAGAGCTCTTCTTCTTCCCCGGAGCCGCTTTCTAACCCGAATGTTCCTTCAGACATGAGTAAGTGTGCTCAGATAAACCTAATGAATCATTATAGAGAAGATGTCTCTCTCTCTCTCTCTCTCTCTCTCTCTCTCACACACACACACACACACAATACATATTAGATGTTCTGAAAGAGAGAATTTGATTTCATCCTTGGACATGAACAGCTTTGGATCTGTGTTAATAAAATCCAAGCGGTTTGTTTACATAAATATACAGTATAATATGCTAATTTATATAACAGATATGTTAATTTAGCTACTTGTGTGTGTGGTTTCCCCTCTCAGCAAAGGTTCGCTTCCATCTTCCTGACTCCTCCCCGTTTTCCACCCTGACGCGTAAACAAAGCCCGTCTCGGACTCACCGTCTCCGTTCCAAGCGCAGCCGTCTGCGTCTGCAGGGCAGGGGGAGAGAGTCTGATACCGAAGAGAGTCAAGAAAAGACAGGAGAGGGAACGGAGGAGAGGTGGAGGGAAGAGCAAGGAGAGATGGAGAGCGAGTGTGAGCGTACTGGCGAGGAGAAGGAGAAGGACGTGGAGAGAGGACGGAAGGAAGAGGAAAAGAAAGAGGAGAATAGAGAGAAGACAGAAATGTTGAAGGACGGATTGAAGAAAAATGAAGAAAAATTGACACCTTCTTCAATTCTTCAATCAGCAGCAGAGAACTCCTCTGTCGATCAGTCGCATCTAACGAAGCTGTTAGAAGTTAACGATCCTCCTGCTGACCAATCAGCTCTCAGAAATTCCCCATCCGCCTCCTACCGCTCCGACTCCAGCGATCGTCCCAACCCATCCAGTGAAGCACGGAGTCCGTCCTGCTCTGGGATCGCTAATGATGCGGAGAAAAGTCCAGGAAGCGCTGATTTTTTAACTTCCTGCACCTTAATCGAAGGTTTGCCGTTTCCTGTCGAGTATTACGTTCGTACCACCAGGCGAATGGCGTCGGCTCGTGCCTCAGTGGATCTGAACGCTGTACTCCAGAGCCAGCTCTCAAACGGGCGGGGCAGACGAAGGTCGAGCAGAGGTCGCGTTACCTCACGACCTTCGTCTGAGAAACCTCCTGAAAGAAGCGGATGTAGAAAACGAGGTCCGAGAGGACGTCGAGGTCGCGGGAGAGCACGCGAGACCAATTCATCCGGTCAGTCCGAGTCCCTCCTCCGATCTCCGTCTTCCCTTCCACAGGAGGAATCCGAGCCGATCCCGTCGCCCAAACCGAGCTCAGACCCTGCTCCGGATCCTCAGCTTCACCTCGGCCGTGAGCTCTCGGCAGATTCCCGAGCGTATCCGATTTTCAGGAAGAGGCGTGGACGGGCTGGCGTGTCTCGTTCTCAAATCCCCGCAAGCGTTCACGGTAACTTCTTTCTAAGTCAGTAAGGATGGACGATACGACCACAACATCATATCACCACACCTGAAGACATTTCTACCATACACAACACGTATCACGCCTTATATGTTGTTTTGATGAGAAACGTCCAGAAAAATGGACATTGTTTTTTTAAAAGCTAAAAACGCAATGTTAATGCCTAATATAATGAATTATTGCATTCTAAAATGGAGGACGAAAAAAAAATCTGTAAACAGTTTAAGGATACACAACGAACTTATTTGCGGAATTAACGATAAAAATCTTGTAGTGAAAAATAAAGCGTCTGTGCGTCCTGACTGTGTACGTGTTGCTAATGTCCGTGTACACGAGTGTTCACGTGTGCTTTATTTCCAGATTCCTCACATCTTCTGCCTTCGTTAACGTCTCTCACTCAAGCTCTGAGAAGAATGAAGGAGTTCCCAAACCGCGGCGGTCTGCGAAGCGTCTCGGACATGCAGGATTTCCACCTTCCGGACGACGAGTTTGGCCAGCTGAAACTGGAGCGGCTTCGCTCGTCCTCGAACGCAGAGCTGTTGGCGTACAGCGCCTGCTGCAGAAAGAACGGGAGTGTGAACATTTCTGAAGGTGGACAGGTAGAAAATGAGAGCGTTGTTCTGGACCCTTGTTTAGAAAGTAGTCTTCCTTTAATGTTTACCGAGCCACGGCGGGCGGAGACGGGGAACGCCGACCAATCAGAACGCGAGATCGCGAGCCAAACCCTCGATAATCCGCAAGAATCTGATGATCTTTTGCGCAGATCTTTCGCAACCCGAGCAGAAGTGCACCACGACAGAGGAGATGAAAAGCACACACAGCAAATCGAGCCGAATGATCCTCATACACTCACAGCTAGCAGGAGTTTCATGCTAAATCTTAGCGTGTCCTTGACCTCACACACCCAGACTGATCACAAAACTTCTCTCATCTCATTGGGTGCGACCCCTAACGTGTTCATCGCATCGCCTTCCTCAGAGCTCACGCCTTTTCCCTTATCTTCTGATCAGGATGTTGCTTCAGGACAATCCCAGGCTGAAGGGAATAAGGGAACACCGGAAAACGAAAACGTTTCGGGAAGCCCTAAAGTGCAGATACAGGGGTGTGATGCCTGTGAGCATTCTTACAGCAGGAGTTATAGTTCTGACCGTTCTACAACCAACCACGTCTTGATATCCGCTGAAGTGGAGATACAAGGTTCTAATGTTTCTGATGAAAAAGGAGTGACGCAGGTGAACAGCAGCACACGTGAAAACAACGCAGAGGTTCCCAAACTGACAAACCAGGTGCTGATGTGCTCCGAAACGGAGAGCCAGCATCATATCACTTATGCTCTTTCCCACAATAACCCCCTTCTTTCCAAAAATAACCCCCTTCTTTCCCAAAATAACCCCCTTCTTTCCCAAAATGGCCCCGCTCGTTCTCAAAATGACCCCCCTCTTTCCCAAAATGGCCCCCCTTGTCCCCAAAATGGCACCCCTCTTTCCAAAAATGACCCCCCTCTTTCTCAAAATGACCCCCCTCTTTCCAAAAATGACCTTCTTTCCCAAAATGACCCCCGTCTTTCCCAAAATGACCTCCATCTTTCTCAAAATGACCCCCCTCTTTCCCAAAATGACCTCTTTTTCCCCCAAAATAGCCCCCCTCTTTCCCAAAATGACCCCCCTCTTTCCCAAAATGACCCCCCTTGTGCCCAAAATGGCCCCCCTCTTTCCCAGAATGGCCCCCCTCTTTCCCAGAATGGCCCCCCTCTTTCCCAGAATGGCCCCCCTCTTTCCCAAAATGGCCCCCCTCTTTCCCAAAATGGCCCCCCTCTTTCCCACAATGACCCCCCTCTTTCCCACAATGACCCCCCTCTTTCCCACAATGACCCCCCTCTTTCTCAAAATTGCCCCCCTCTTTCCCAGAATGACCTCTTTTTTTCCCAAAATGACCCCCCTCTTTCCCAGAATGGCCCCCCTCTTACCCAAAATGGCCCCCCTCTTTCTCAAAATGACCCCCCTCTTTCTCAAAATGATCTCCAGCTTTCTCAAAATGGCCCCCCTCTTTCCCAAAATGACCCCCCTCTTTCCCAGAATGGCCCCCCTCTTTCCCAGAATGGCCCCCCTTGTGCCCAAAATGGCCCCCCTCTTTCTCAAAATGACCCCCCTCTTTCTCAAAATGATCTCCATCTTTCTCAAAATGGCCCCCCTCTTTCCCAGAATGGCCCCCCTTGTGCCCAAAATGGCCCCCCTCTTTCCCAGAATTACCCCCCTCTTTCCCAGAATGGCCCCCCTTGTGCCCAAAATGGCCCCCCTCGTGCCCAAAATGGCCCCCCTCTTTCCCAAAATGGCCCCCCTCTTTCCCAGAATGACCCCCCTTGCGCCCAAAATGGCCCCCCTCTTTCCCAGAATGGCCTCCCTCTTTCTCAGAATGACCCCCCTTGTGCCCAAAATGGCCCCCCTCTTTCTCAGAACGAGCCCGCTCAGAAAACGAGGACTCCAGACTCTGATGAACCTTACACTATCTCTGAACTGGATTTTCATTCCCAAACACCAATGAGAGAAACGTCACCCCGTGTAGAGGAGAACAACATGTTAAACAGCCAGACATCTGCACTTCCTGTTGTCTCAGCCAATCAGAGGGAAGATAGCGAGGCTACTTTATCTTTCAGTTTAGTTAAACCCAGTCAAACACACACTCGAGGTTCTCTGAGTCAACACGTGGAACTCCCTTCCTGTGGGTCTCTCCGGAGAACTCATACGCTGAAGGTAGTGATGTCTTTTTCCTAGCAGTTGAAGGTTAAAGGAAACTCCACCGTTTATTATTTTCCTGGACCCTGCCCTGAGCGTGTGTATTTGTCGCCCTCTTCAGGCGCTGGACGGAGGGTGCGTGCTGGATGTGTGTTTGGTGCGCTGGCTGTCTGATGACTGGTGTGTGTGTGTGGCCGGAGAGTGGAGTGTGTGTGTTTGGAAGCAGAAAGCTGGAGTCCAGCAGTGGAGTCTTCTGTACACCTGGACCTTTACACAAGTAAACACACACACACTTTCTTTTGAGCTGTAATGTCAGTATCTGTGGTCATTTGTCTCTTAAACTAGAAGTCGCTGCGTGGTTATGGTTTGATGTTTTGAATATACTTCTGTTTTGGGTCACTGAGTTACTGATTTAAATAATAAACTATTTGTATTTGCATATAAAGCGACGTTTTGTTCTCTGATCTCTGAATGTGTTTGTGTGCAGTCCGTGATCTCTCTTCAGGGGATTCCTGACTCTTCTGCTCTGCTGTGTGTGTGTTTGGGGAGGCTGGAGATCACAGAGACGAGGTAACACACACACACACACACACACACACACACACTTTTACTGATAATTAAATTAAGGTTGAGAGTAAATATTTGTTAATAAATTAATACACTGAAATCACAGGCTTAAATTTCACGGTTAGTTTGTGCTTACTGGATATATATATATATAAATATATATATATATAATATGTATGTATGAGAGTATATACAACATACACTTCTGAATTGTTTGACATTGTGTGTGTGTGTGTGTAGGATACTGTCCTGCCCCAGTACGGATGGTGAGTTCTCCCAGGCTGAGCTGTATAAAGGTTTACCTCTGCAGGCGGTACTCACTGTCTCCGAGCGCAGGGTGGCGTGTTGCTCCGCCTCGGGAGCTCAGCAGAACGTCCAGGTGTTTACACTTACTCAGGATGGCAGGTAATGCTCTCTCCCTCACACACACACACACACACACACACACACACACACACACACACACACATACACCTGTTTCCTCTTTGCAGGATCGCAGAAACTCTGCCCCTAGTCTCCACTTATCAAAGCATTCAGACCCTGGTGGCGGTGGAGAGGCAGAAAGACGCTCTGATTGGCTGGACCGAACACAAGAGTCTCCTCATATGGTGAGAAAATCCGCTTCCACTTCCAGTCCCGAACCCGAGCTGATCACATCGCTCCATACGTTCTGTGGTTAAAACTTCAGTAATGGAATATATTCTATAGGTTATCTAACAGAATAATCGAGTGATTGGATAAGAACATTTAAAATCATCCAAAATCCAAATGATACAAGTACTATCAATAAAAATAAATACAACGACTAATTTACCAAAAAAAAATAAGAGTCGTTTATGCCTTTATTTTCTCCTGTAAACCTCAGGAACATGAAATCAGGCCAGCTTCTTCAGACGATTCACCTGGCGCCGGAGAGTGTTTCCACGGCAACCTGTCTGAGAGGATACTCCTACAGGGTAGGGGTGTAGAACCCCAATTACACATATTAAACGAAGATCGAAACATTCAGATTATCCGATCTCAGGTGTCTTTATCACGGCACATTGTCACACCTTTACTGAGATATGAACTGGAGAGATGTAGCTGAGGAACTGTCAGAACTGGTTTAGGCCACGCCCACTGGATTGTGTAACACGCACACTACAGAATTATACAGTTTTTGATCAGCAGCAACACTGCTCATATTTTAATTTTTAGCCTCTCTCTCTCTGTCTCTCTCTCAGGGTGCGCTGTGTGTGTTACTGCAGCAGGTGAGCGCGTGCCACGACGAAGCCGGTTCCACGCTTTTCACTCTGATCGCCACGAATCCACTCACAGGAGAATATCTCAGTCTGCGCTCCATCGCCACCCCAGCAGCTCCCACAGAGCGGTAACATCAGCGCTGTATTCACATCAGTGTGAAGTTTTGGAACGTTTTGTTAATTCTGAATGTAAAAAACCGCTCTCTCTCCTCTCCCAGGTTGATCGACAGTGATGTGTGTGAATCTGCACTCGTGGGCGTGTTCCAGTCAGGTCTGGCTATCTGGAACCTCGCAGGGGGCGTGGCCTGCGCGTATGTAAGTGAGCCTGCAGGAGTGTGCCGCCTGGCGCGATGGGCGGGGCCAAACACGCTCCTCACCGGATACCTCAACGGGGACGTTAATATTTATCAGAGAACAGAACGGAGTTAAAGGAGTCTTAATGTTTAAGAAAAAATCAATGATTATAATTAAAAAGTTTATAACTTGAGACAAGATTTGTGTCATGCACACAACACACACACACGTGTGATACACACGTGATACACACACGTTATTATATGTTCTCTATCAGTATGACTGTGAGGTTTAAATTTGACTTGTGAAATAAAATACTACTTTTAGAGACACATTAGTCTGGTCAGCGTGGAATGTCTTTCAAAAAAATGTTTATTTCATTGTGTCAGGGTTTTCTGCACTTACCATAAAAACTCGTGGAGGAAGAAAACAAACCGACAATTGTTTTTATTTATTTGTTTATTTATTTATTTATTATGAATGATATCATTAATTTATATGTATTTTTTAAGACCGTAATCTGAATTAATCACAGTTAATGGCTACTGATCGACTGATTGGAGCAGGTTTAGTTAGTGGCTCTCCTTAAAGAAGGGAGAAGTGCTGGGGTGGGAGATGTCCTTCTGCTTGTATTTCTCCTGGTACATTCGACTCCTTTGGCCCTCCTGGTCTTTCTCAGCCTGCACACAGCCGCTTGGTGTTCCTGACACGCCTCCCTGAGACGTGTTTTTTCCCATGTTCGTCCAGCAGCTGGTTCTCCTGGACGGTTCTCGTCTCTGTCCTTAGCCAGTTCAGCCTGTTTCTGTGCCGGCTTCTTTCACCAGGCGGTCCTGCTGCAGCTCGGCCTCGCTCAGCTGCTCCGCCGATACCTGTGCTGCTCGTCACGCAGTTCCAGCTTCCTCAGAGTCTCTCCTTTTCTCGTCCTTCTCCTGTGTGAGTTGCGGTTGCTCCAGGATGCTCATGTCCAACGCCAGATCCTCCTGCTGTTCCAGTGCCAGACGCAGGGAGGTGTCTAGCTGTCTGCGCCGGCTCTCCTGATTCTCCCAGACGCATCATCTCCCTCTGATCTCACAGTAACTGGAGCTCTTCATCTTTCAGCTGTTTACCCTGCAGTCTCAGAGTGTGTGGTTTCTGCTTCATCCGTCCGAGCTTCTTCCACAGGCTTTTGGCTGCTTTATTATTATTATTATTATTATTATTATTATTATTATTTTTACTAACCACCAGATGGCGCTGTTTTCGACACTCCGAGCTTCGAACCTTTTCCCGGAACAGGAAAGCATCAGTGCTTTATGAGGCTTTATTTCCCATCCCTACTGAACCGTTATGTAAGTGTCAGGTTTAATATGTTTTTCTGCATCTTTAATCATTTATATGATCTACATTATTACATAAACGTGTAGTAGATTATAGATATATATATATATATATATATATATATATATATATATATATATATATATATATATATATATATATATATATATTATTTATATATTAGTTGGTATGTGTAGTAAAAATTATTATAGGACTTATGGAGTCTCTGTCACTCTCCAGCTCGGTAGGTGGCGGTAAAGCACCACAAGTCGCGCTGCAACCCGCAATAAAAACACCACAGAAGAAGAAACAAGGAGGTCGTGTTGCATTGTGGGAAGTTTAGCGGGTGAAAGATGGCGGCGCGCGTCCTCTCCCGGTGTGTCCGGACACTGAGCCGCGGCGCGGCGGTGTTTAATCGGTGTGATGTCTCCGCGGCGGCGGCGGCGGCGGCGCTCTCGCTCAGCCGTGACCGAGTCTTCTCTCACCTGGCGGCGGGACACAAGCCGCAGCTCGCGCAGGTCAGTGTGTGTTTCTCTCCCGGTGACCGACACGCAGTGACCTCCGCGCGCTCAGCGTTCACTGTCGGTGCACTATAAACAACACACACACTCACACACACTCACACACACACACTCACACACACACACTCTCACACACTCTCACACACACCTCATAACACTCTCATAACCTTCTCTAACTCTCACATTAACCACATAATCCTGTAATGCGGCCTGATAACTAACAACATGGCAGTGCTAGCTTTCAGTCTGTACACACGCGCGCACACGCGCGCACACACGTTTCTAGCTCACTGTTATTCTCTTTACCTTCATAACACTTCAGCTCCTCAGCTTTAAAAGCTTTATTTGATCTCTTTAATCTGTCTTCATTCTCTGATGAAGTATGTTTATATTTTTTGTCACTGCTCATGGTTTTTATATTTATATTCATAATCTGTATATCAGACATGTTTAAGACGTGTTCGTGAATCCCAGCAGTCTCTTTAGCACGTCACGTGTTGCTGGTGAGAGAGACGTCCGGCCGAGTTCACGTGAAGAATCGATGAGTTATGTGCAGAATGAAACACTGGTGTTGTGCCGTTGCAGGAAAATAATCAACATCGAGGAGGCGTGATGAAGCGGCGTCCCCGTTCTCACGCCGCGGCGTCCCCGTTCTCACGCCGCAGCGTTCCGTAACGCTGGTGAAGAAGTCCTCGGGTACGTCGTAGCGGCTGTAAACTCTCCAGCCTCTCTGTTCTGTCTGTAGTGTAGGTAATAAGACAGACAGGTGGAGTTGCTATGGAAGGAGTCTCCAGTGTCAGCGTTTAATAAATGTTTAATAACTCGTTCTAACGCCGGAAGCTGTTGTTAACTCAGTGTGTTGTTTCGTTCGAGGTTAATATCCTCGTACGTCCTTATAAACGGTGTTTTCATCCGAGTTGTTCGAGTTCTACACGTTATCGGTGTAAATAAATCTGGACATCCGTTACCGCGCTGTAAATAAGCGACGGGGGGACGCTGACCCGGATCTCGCGCGTCTGCTGGAACTGCGTTTATCGGGGAAAACCCACACCGATAGTTCAATCTAACGCTGCGCACCGTTATCCCACGCCTCGTGTCGACGTCTTCACCTCCAGCTGTACTAACCCCTCCTCTTCCATCAGACTCCCGCTGGGACGCAGTGGCGGCGGTACGGCGACCTTCCACCTCTAACCCTCGAATCGATCAGAGACCGCGTCCTCTACGTCCTCAAACTGTACGACAAGATCGACCCAGAGCAGGTAAACAGAGTCCTTCAGTTCAGACGTGTTCTGTGCTAGTACACGACTTACCGTGTGGCTCGCCGTGTTTCCCCGTCAGCTGCAGGTCACGTCTCACTTCATGAAGGATCTGGGCCTGGACAGTCTCGACCAGGTGGAGATCATCATGGCCATGGAGGACGAGTTCGGTTCGTATGAGGATTGTTCCCTCGTTTTTAATTGACAGCACAGCGATGCTGAGTTCTGGACTCTGATTGGTTCAGAAGGAGTTGATAGTCTGATCGTAACGCTTTTATTTATATATATATTATATATATATATATAACCTTCTCGCTTCACTCCGCTAATAAATAAACGCTCCCCTCTTCCTCTGTCCGCAGGTTTTGAGATTCCCGACGCGGAAGCGGAGAAGCTCATGACTCCTGATGAAATTGTTCAGTACATCGCAGATAAGAAGGACGTCTACGAATGACCCCTCATCGTCCGCTGTAACTCCGCCGCTAGTCCCGCTATAAACGTGTAACTCTTTATATTTCCACTTCCGCTGTAATGACGTGTTGGGGTGTTTTTTTTTTGTTGGTACTTTTCAGGTACAGAGTTGTGCGTGGGGCGACGCCCGCGGTCTCTTCACGCACCGCCGTGAAACGTGTCGTTTTTTTCTCCAGCTGTAAAAGTCACTCCTGCTCTGGACTGTAGTCGGGAGTGGCGGCGTCTCCCGGACCTGCCGCAGGACGTTTTGGATTCCATTTGTCGTTTTATTCGAATACAAACATGTCACATAAACATAAATAAAGTCTTTACATCCCTGATTTAGATTCCGGAGCATTCCTCGCTCGTCTTTATTCAGCTCTTGCTTCAGTTCAGAAACGAAGACGACGACCGGAAAACGTGCGGTCTGGAAATAAAAACGAATCGCGCGGATAAACGCTTGTGAACGTAGCCTCGTTTTTTATTTATTGTTCTTGAGCCAAAATACTGTTATTAAAACCCCGACACCCCGCACAGGACAGATGGGTTCATTAACGATCAGCAGCTGCAGCGTTTATTCGTTTAAAATGAAGGGTGCCAATATTTATTCTGCACCCCGCTGAATTTCAAGCACACGGTCACACGGGTACACCCCTGACGGCGCTTCTTCTCCTTCTCTGGTCACGATGATGGGTTATTTAACAAAAAAACAGCCAGGAGGTATAATCCTGTGTATCGATTGGTCTTGTGGGGAAAAATCTGATGAAACCGAAGATTGGAGTCTGATCTTGCGTACACACTCTACTGCTCTCTGCAGTCTAATTTAATGTCCGTGTTCAACACGGTGAAGGTCGAGTTTAACGGAAGCTACGTGTTTCCTCTGAACAGTGTCCGGAGTGAACGTGTGTAAAACACTCCCTCCCTCCCTCTGTGTGTGTGTGTGTGTGTGTGTGTGTGCGCGTGTGTGGGGCTTCAGGCGTTTCCATGTGTGTGTTTGGAGACAGCGCTCAGACTGAAACTTTAAGTATCTGTGTATAAAAATGGAAATGAAAAAGCATTGTGTGGGGATCGGTATTCGCTCTGATCACGTGAAAAAAATTCATCGTGTAGAAATGACGTGAAACTAAAATCGTGTGAAAATGTGTGTGTGTGTGGGGGGGAAAAAACAGCATGGGTAAATAATCAATCCTGTAATAAGTGCATGAATATAACTTAATCTTTTGTTTAAAAAAAATAATAAAAAAATAATAATAATAAAAGATGAACACGTGACAATAAATGAACGGGGTTAGAAAATAGAAATCGTGACAAAAAAATCTCACGTGAAAATAAACTGAGGGGAAAAATCAACGGACTGTAGAGATCACAATAAATATCACAATAAATACATGTCACGTGTGAAAACATTGTGAATGCAAGTGTAGTGTATAGAGCACACGTGATCATGAGTGAATCGTAAGAAGAAACTGTTTACGTGTGTAAAAAAACAACACCCCACGTGACTTTTCAGTGAGAACTCAGACACTGGGGTTCTGCGGGAACGAGACGCGTCTTTATGAGACGGGGACGGTTTCCGGTGTCTCGCACGCGCTCCCTGCAGCGAGGCGCTTTAATTGCAGTCAGATGGAGGCGCGCGCGAAGCGTTCGAGCTTGCAGGGCGCGCGCCTCAGCGTTCGACAGGCTCTCGTGTCGTGCTCGCGCAGTGTGTGAGTGTGTGAGAGAGAGTGTGAGGGGAACAGAACCGCAGCGCTTCACTAAAACTTTCAGTAAAATAACAGTAATAATAAGTCGGTGATATTAAAGTGTCTGAGAGAAACCGCGGGGGTTTATGGGACCGGGTCGACGCTCGCGCGCTGCGGGGGAATGTTTCCTGTCACACAATGCGACTTCTCCTCTTTTCTCTGCTGTTTACTTTCACAACAGGTAAGCACACTCGTTTCTCTCACACACACACACACACACACACACACATCTAACACACACGCAACGCCACTCACACTGAATAAAACATTACACCTAAACAATCTTCTCAGTGTTATGCTTTTATTTACCCTGTACTGAACTTACTATTATTATTACTATTATTATTATTACTATTATTATTATTATTATTATTATTATTATTATTATCATCATTTAAAGATGGATAACATTCGATAAACACAGAAATGATGATCTGCTATTAAGTCGTGTAAGGAATGACACACGTCAGGACGCGTCCCAAACCGCTCTGTTCACTTCCTCTACGGCGTTCCCGGACACTTCCCGCTGATCTAGTTTTAAATCCGTTAACGATCCGTCGTACGTTTTCTTTTTTTTCCCTTCTTCTCATTAATAACGTTATCACTTACGCTGCCTTTGAAGTCTCTGTTGAAGTGATTCATAACGATACAAATGAAAGCTGTAGCGACGTTACAGAGAACCTGCAAAAAAATCCCCACGAACCAAACAGAACCCCTGCGGCAGCTCCTCGTCCTCGTCCTCGTCCGTCTGTGGAACGCCGTTACTAATCGCTGACACTGGAGACTCCTTCCTTAGCAGCGATTAACGCAAAGCTCTTTAAAAAAAATCCCTAGCTTTCGATTACGCAGCGGGTCCCGGCGTGTTACTATGGAAACGTTAAAGATATATATATATATATATATATTAGTAGCTAGTCTTTTTACTACATTTCGAAATGATTGGATTAGTGGATGTTGGTGTTGATTCAGTGCGAAGCAGACGGATGAAATCCATCATATTTGCTTTAGCGATTAGCCTCGTATCGTCGTATACCAGCACGTCGTTCGTTTATTACATTTAAATCAGTGTGTTTATTGGTTCTTAGCCTGCGCTAATCGTCTCTTTTCAACATGGAAAACATTGTTTTTTCTGAAATTCTTATTACACCGATGACTCGCGGTTCCGACAGCTTTCTGTGTGAAACAGTTTTCATCTTGAAATGATCCGAATCTGAATCTGATTCCGAATCTGAATCCGAATCCGAATCCGAATCTGAATCTGAATCTGTCGAGAGGGCTGTAAAGTTCACAAAAAGTGTGAAATTATCGAATGTTTCAAAGCAAAACAGTCTCAAAAGTTACAGCCTTGATTTCTGAAACCGTCAGGGTTGAAATTCTCTGCCCTTGAAATGGTGTGTGTGTGTGTGTGTGCGTGTGTGTGTGTGTGTGTGTGTGTGTGTGTGTGATTTGTTTCCCAGGATTTAACCCGTCAGAGGAGGATCCCGCTCCACCTCCAGTTCAGTACACGGGCACCGGCGTGGACTTTGCGTCTCCCTCTCGGGACGGTGCGACCGGCGTGACCCGCCGCGCGGACGTTCTGAGGTTCAGGAGCACGCACGCGCTCCAGACTGCGAGTGCACATCAGGGTGGAGAGTACGATAAGACCGGACTCAGTGTTGTTCCACAGGAAAGCACACACAATGGACAGGAAAAAGCTGGAGCCGTGACCTCCGACCTCGCCCACACCGCTCCGCCCTCGCTCTCCGCTTCCAAACTCTCGTTTCCCAAAAAAGAACCAGGCTCGAGTGTCTCCAGCGCCGCGTCACGATGGCTTTCTGTGAACACGGCAGAGAACACGCTTCCAGAAAATGTCCCACGTGCGCCTACGGTCAGTCGAACTCATGTAACTACTCCGTTAAATAAAGCTTCATGCACCGAGACTTCACTCGAGACTTCTGAATCGCACGTGACCGACGGACGTGACGCGTCGGTGACGTCATCATCGTACGCGGCGGACGAGGGAAGCGAGATGTCCGGGACTAATGGCGTTTCTCGTCCTAACCGTATAAACCAAAACGACCCGGTTACTGATGAATCAAATTTTCTAAGCGAGTCGGTGTCCGAGTTCAAGAGCGTCGCACGCACGGGTTCGTCAGCGACCGCGGACACGGACGCGTCGGAGACCGAGACACGCTTACCCCCATCGACTCGTATTAACCAAAACACTTCCAATCATACGCTCTCGCCGCTTTTCGCCGATTCGAGCAGCGTGACTGACGCTCCCGGAGCTTCACTTTCACGTCAGATCGACACGTCAGCGCTTTCGGACACGTCTAATCGTCTAGACGCTTCTACTACTACTGCTCCTAGGGACGAGAAGATGCCGGAGCGTTACGCGTACACTCCAAACACCGACTCCACACCGACCGAGTCCGATGCTACACCGGCTTCACACACCGTCCACCGTGAACACGCTCCAGTCCCCGAGCACGCTACTGACCCACGGACGAACGGCACCGACGCGCAGCGCACGCCTTCCGAAAAGCTTCGCACGTGGTCGGGTTCGCCTTCGAGTTCCGTTACGTCGACCGGACCGGACTTCGGCTCGTATTCAGCAGACGCACTCGCTCGGGACGATCCCGTCGACTCTACCACCGGCTTCCTTCTGTCCGTTCTCACGGGCCAGGGGAACGGTCCTACGACCGCGGATCTCGAGGATCCGATCACAACGCCGTACGACACGACGGACGGTGACGCGGACATAGAAGCGAACACCATGACATCAGATTCGAATAATCCTTCTCACGTGACGACTCGTAGCACGAGACCGACGCCGGTCACACACCACACTTCGTCGACTTCCAGGGACGATCCCGCGACAGCTACGCCTCCGAATCCTGCTGTCACACCGCCGTCGCACACACTCGACATGGCTACACCACCGTCGCACACACTCGACACTGTTACACCGCCATCGCACACACTCGACGCCGTTACACCGCCGTCGCACACGCTCGACACGGTCACACCGCCGTCGCACACACTCGACACTGTTACACCGCCGTCACACACACTCGACGCCGTTACACCGCCGTCGCACACACTCGACACTGTTACACCGCCGTCGCACACGCTCGACACTGTTACACCGCCGTCGCACACACTCGACACTGTTACACCGCCGTCGCACACACTCGACATGGCTACACCGCCGTCACACACACTCGACACGGTCACACCGCCGTCGCACACACTTGACACGGTCACACCGCCGTCGCACACACTCCCCGCTGTTACACCGCCGTCGCACACACTCGACACTGTTACACCGCCGTCGCACACACTTGACGCCATTACACCGCCGTCGCACACACTTGACACGGTCACACCGCCGTCGCACACACTTGACGCCATTACACCGCCGTCGCACACACTCGACGCCGTTACACCGCCATCACACACACTCGACACCGCTACACCGCCGTCGCACACACTCCACACCGTTCCCACCAGTACACCGTCGGCAAACCCAATGAGTCGAAGTTTAACAACGTCCCGAATCCCAAACCGTCTCGCTACAAGCGGAAACACACCGATCGTCCAGCAACCCAAAACAACAACAACAACAACAACAACAACAACACAGCAAGTGCACACAAACACTCGCTCTCAGCCTGGAACATACACGCCTTTAACACCCGTGATCACTCCAACAACTCCACGCCGCACGCTCGCTCCGAAAAACCACAAAGATTGGTCACACAAGGGGCGGGTCTTCATCATGGAGGACCAACCAGCAATCACCAACGGTACGTAATCGCACGAGTGCGCGCCATCTCGCACCGTTCACACCGGCAGGAATAAAACACTTCCACGATGCACATCGCAGGTGCTGTAGGAAACTCATCGATAAAATATATTCGTGTGTGTGTGTGTGTGTGTGTGTGTGTGTGTGTGTGTGTGTGTGTGTTTTAGAGGAAACGTTCGAAGTGCTGTTGCAGGTGATCCTGGAGGAGAACTCACCCCCGGACGCAGGACTTGTGGAGGTACTGGGTTCCACGGTGATGTGATGATGTGGTGGTGGTGTTGTAGTTAATAAACTGTTATTATTATTATTATTATTCTTATTATTATTAAAAACCAGGAATCCCGCGTGTTTATCAGGATTTATTGCTAATAGACGTTGTGTATTGTTAATCTTCGGTACGCAGGTGGAGCCTTTTTTACAAAATGTCGCAGGGTACCGAAGCCAGCATGTGACCTGGCGCAGGTGAGGAATGTGGTTCTTTTACCTGTAAGGATTTTTCATTGCTGATGCTTACAGATGTTCGATTTTTCACCTTAAATCTCTTAAGCAGTCAATCATCATCAATACTGACGTTTTAATACACACGCAGATGAATAAATCCACTTCTGTGATTATTATTATTATTATTATTATTATTATTATTTTTCATCGGCATTCAGTGGTCCAGTTCTGCAGTCCGTGGTGATGTTCAGGACAGCGGAGGCGGTCTCCTGGCTCGGGAGGGCGGAGTCTCTCTTGCAGGAGGCGGGGCTGAGACCACTTCCTGCAGGAGGGATTTTTGTGAGCGGCGTCCGGGTGAAAAACATCACAGTGGGAGGTCAGAATAACACACACACACACACACACACACACACACACACACACACACAATAATGGTTCCAGATATATGTACAATCAATTCCGAGGCACATCGAAGATGTTCTGGTATCTCAAAACCTTTCCTTTAAATGTGTACACTCTCTCTCTCTCTCTCTCTCTCTCTCTCTCTCTCTGAGGATTGTGGGTAAGGGGCGAGAGTGCAGGTGGTTAGAGCACGTCTCTGAGTGTTTCTAGTTTTTTTCACATACTTTCCTTTCTGTTTTCTTCTTTAGTCTGTTGTTCTAAAGTAAGAGTTTTAGTGAGTTAACAGTGTGAGCCGACTATTGTTGGCAAAACTCGCTCCAAAATGGAGCTAAATGGAGATTTCTCCCGCCTGACCCTGAGACGTGATGAACAGATGAGATGTTTTGAGTGTGGTGAACATGGCCATGTCAGACAGACGTGTCCGAGCAGACAGGAGAGCAGACAGGTGGAGACACCGAAGGACCCAGCGTGTACCGAGCAGCCGAGCGTGTCTACAGCTCGCGCAGTGCCGGTGACGAGTCCTACCGAGCAACTCGAAGCAGGAACTCCCACTAACCAACCCGAGACAGGTGTCACACCCAACACTGACAACACTGCTGAAACCCCAACGGGCCACGGCGCTGATCCAGTTCCACAACGTAACCCCAGCGTTAAAGGAAAAAAAACTGCAAAAAAGCAAGAACCTCCTCCCCCACAGCCCCTGTCCCCGTCTCAGACAGACCCTACCGGGAGTGAGGAGCACTCACAGCCTCTGTCCCCGTCTCAGACAGACCCTACCGGGGGTGAGGAGCACTCACAGCCTCTATCCCCGTCTCAGACAGACCCTACCGGGGGTGAGGAGCACTCACAGCCCCTGTCCCCGTCTCAGACAGACCCTACCGGGGGTGAGGAGCACTCACAGCCCCTGTCCCCGTCTCAGACAGACCCTACCGGGGGTGAGGAGCACTCACAGCCCCTGTCCCCGTCTCAGACAGACCCTACCGGGGGTGAGGAGCACTCACAGCCCCTGTCCCCGTCTCAGACAGACCCTGCCGGGGGTGAGGAGCACTCACAGCCTCTGTCCCCGTCTCAGACAGACCCTACCCGGAGTGAGGAGCACTCACAGCCTCTGTCCCCGTCTCAGACAGACCCTACCGGGAGTGAGGAGCACTCACAGCCCCTGTCCCCGTCTCAGACAGACCCTACCCGGAGTGAGGAGCACTCACAGCCTCTGTCCCCGTCTCAGACAGACCCTACCGGGAGTGAGGAGCACTCACAGCCTCTGTCCCCGTCTCAGACAGACCCTACCGGGGGTGAGGAGCACTCACAGCCCCTGTCCCCGTCTCAGACAGACCCTACCGGGGGTGAGGAGTTTTTAAAATCTGGGCTCAGCATAGAATGCAGCGGAAAGATCATTCTGAACGTCTGAACGAACCACTTTTCTTTAACACCCGGCTCCCTGAACAAACTGAGTCTAGAAGCGAGATTACTGCTTTCATCTCAGCAGGAGTAGCCAAGGCGGGAGACCTTATTGACCAGGAAAAGCGAGAGTGGATACAAGTACACCAACTTTCCAGAGAGATTGGGGGCAGGTCAGAGAGGATTGTGGGGAATGTGGTGAGGACTTTGAAGGCTTTGTTCCCCACACCCCTACTGACGTTCATAAACAACTACATGACCGGAGATCCCGACCAAACGTCCTTTCCAGAGTTGTACATAACTCCCAGCGAAGCTCCAGACGACGATGGCGCAGGCCAACTTCTCTCCTACACAGGACTTAAAAACGTCCCCTTTTCAATGACAACAAAGGACCAATTGTACAACTTCTGCATAAAAAACGAACTTTCAAGAGAGCTCAAAGGACGGACAGACACTAAGTAGAGAACACAGATTTCCACGCCTCCGTCTCAGTCCCCTACGTGGAGGGTGCTCTACCAAAGCGATCTGGAGACCTACAGGGGCGAGTTCTTCACTCCGCGATGCCGACCAAGACCTTCCTGTTTAAGTGTAACCTCACGGACTCTCCCCTCTGCAGGTTCTGTGGACTACCAGACACTGTGTTCCACTGCTTCTGCGACTGCCACAGACTGGACCCTCTTTTCAATACACCGGACAGAATCTTTTTTCTTTTTCTTTTTGAATGAGTGATTATTTCTGTTTTCCCGAAATAATTCCTCTGTCTCTTTCTGTCTCTCTCTCTCTCCCTGTCTTTTAGGCCCGCCCAGTGATACGTGTTCTTGGTTGTTTTCTTGTCCGTCCGACTTCTACTGCGTCTCTCTCTCGGGGAACGTCACCTGTAGATCCATGTGCCACTCCGAGTACTGCAAGAACCATGGTATCTGCGTCCATCACGCTGCACAGCCCCCGGTCTGCCAGTGAGTGTGTAATGCCAATGCTAACAAGGACCGTTAACAGTTATGAAGTGGTGTAAGCAGTCGCTCCGGGACTCCAAACTCACATCGGGTCTCCAAACCACCAGGGGGCGGCCCGTAAGAACGCAGGATTTAAAATAGAACAAAAATTTCCAGCACCGCTAAATAAAAGAGCCTAAAAATTGTGATCTTTTACAAAAATATACATTTTCTATATTAATGGGGCCCCCTTGTGGTGCTTACTGGTACTGCTTTATTGAGATCATTATGTAGAACATCTACAGTCCTGATGTTAATGAACGCACCGTCTTACCATAGATCAAGATTAAATGTCAGATTTTTTTTTTTTTTTTTTGTGTGTGTGTGTGTACTGTAGGTGTCCTGTGGGTGAGGATTTTTGGTTCATGGGTCAGCGCTGTGACCTGCGTATGACCCGACAGAGACTGGCCGGTGTGTGTTTCGGTGTTTTGGCCTCCATAGCAGCTGTGATGGCGCTCCTGGCTTATCTAGCTGTGCAGCGTTTTAAGAAAAAGCTCATTCAGGCAAAAGCAGAGCAGACAAAGAGCAGGTAACACACACACACACACACACACACACACACATTACAACAACTACACCGAGCATATGAGGTATTATTCTTGTCGTGCTGCTGTTATTGGAAAGTGTGAGCAGGAAATCAAAACAAACCAGAGGGACGGAGTGGAGCGTACACTCTGTCTCACACACACACACACACACACACACACACAGGGCTGAACTGAAAAATATTTTTGTGTGTGTGAAGTTACCGCAGGTTCAACCACTTCGATGAGCTCTCATCTCGTTTTTGGAGAAGATCCTGGCCCGGATCGGAGGACTCGCTGGATAACACCGCGTTCAGCCGCTCTGACGAGTTACTGCACATGAGAGCGCTGGACCGCGCCTGCTGTTACCACGACGACACACTCTCCATCGCCTCTACCTACCCGGATAGCGTCACGCGCCTCAATACGGTGTATCCTCACAGGTTCAGAGTGCATGGAGTTTATACTTTATACATACAGCAACATACAATGGGCCTCTATATTTATTAGCGCTTGTTTGTTGCAGTTCCCATGTTCGACCACTAGGTGTTGTAGCGCAGTAATAACTCTATGGAGATTAAACGGAGTGGTGAACACGCTGCAGTATGAATGCATAGGAAAAAAATCATTGGTCGCTCAAATATTGTGAATGAGGAATTTCTGAAGTATTAACGTTTGTTTGTTTGTTTGTTTGTTTTGTTAGCTCCCAGTATCATTGGGACATGAGCACGTGCAGCCTAGCGGACGGCGTGATCGATTCAGGAAAGGCGAGCGACCTGTCCGTGTGCAGCTGGCCGATCGAACCCATCCAGTGGACGCCTTTCCCTTTACTACAGCAACTCAGAAATACAAACACAGTAAGACACACACACACACACACACACACACACACACACACACACACACACACGCATTTTCAAATACACATGCCGTTATTTAAAACAAATTTGAATGACCTGCGTTGCTGCTCTCAGGTGAAACCCTCTCGTCCTCGGTCGTACTGCGAGGGCATGGAGCTGGTGGGTGTGGAGAAGAGCCGGACGGCGTAGCGAGGGATCAGCGAGGGTCATCACACACACACTCACACACACTCACACTCACACTCAGGACTCGGATGATGTATTTACTTGAAATTGTAGAAACGGAGTGTGTAACACAACGCGGTTTATTTCGGGAGACGCTCTTCTCTTTCGCTGTGAAAGATTATTGTGCTGTTTTTCATATCATTTGAATTAAACGTTACTCTTTATAGACTGTGTGTGTGTGTGTGTGTGTGTGTGTGTGTGTGTGTGTGTGTGTACTCTAAGTATGAACATGGATAAAGTCGAATGTTTCTCACGCAGGCTCTCACTTTTTATACCTGTGAGGAAAACACACACCTTTTTATTTACTGGAGACAGTAGAGGTCTTTACAAATGAATATTCCTCAGTGTTTCTCTCTCTCTCTCTCACACACACACACACACACACACACACACACACACAGGAGAAATGTATATGTTAATATATAAATTAATCCCAAAATGAATTATAACCAATCAGTACACACCGTTTCTTTCTTTCTCGCTCTTTCTTTTCTTTCTTTTTCTTTTTCTTTCTTTCCTTTCTTTTTCTTTTCTCTTTCTTTCTTTCCTTTCTTTTCTCTCTTTCTTTCCTTCTTTCCTTTCTTTTCTTTCTTCTCTTTCTTTTCTCCCTTTCTTCTCTTTCTTTCTCTCTCTTTTCTCTCTTTCTCTTTCTTTCTCTTTCTTTCTTTCTTTCTTTCTTTCTTTCTTTCCTTCTTTCTTTCTTTCCTTCTTTCTTTCTTTCTTTCTTTCCTCTCTTTCTCACTTTCTCTCTCTCTCTCCCCCTCTCTTCTCTCTCTTTTCTCTCTCTCTCTCTCTCTCTCTCTCTCTCTCTCTCTCTCTCTCTCTCTCTCTCTCTCTCCCTCTCTCGGGAGAAACACATTTGTTTGATGCTCGCTATCAGCAGTGTTTGATTCTCGGTGTGTGCGCGCGACACGCTTTAACCCCGCAGCGGTTAACGGACTGTACCGGAGCCGCTGTTGGAGTGTGAGCGCGCGAGGCGGAGCTGCGCGGTGTAGGTGTGAATGCGTGTGCTTTTATTGAAGCTTTAATAGAATACATGTGATGAATTGATTCAGATTCAGATTCAGATGATCGGGTTGAATAGTTTCACACCGGTGTGGTTCTCCGCGTGGCGGCGCTGCTGCTGCTGCTCAGAAGCGGGAGCGCGCACTTTTTCTTCGGCGTGAGC
>NC_030441.2:487500-500000 GCF_001660625.3 Ictalurus punctatus
ACATCATCAGATCATCAGATCCTCAGATCATCAGATCCTCACATCATCAGATCCTCAGATCCTCAGAACCTCAGATCATCAGATCATCAGAACCTCACATCATCAGATCATCAGATCCTCAGATCATCAGATCCTCAGATCATCAGATCATCAGATCCTCAGATCATCAGATCCTCAGATCATCAGATCATCAGATCCTCAGATCATCAGAACCTCAGATCCTCAGATCATCAGATCATCAGATCCTCAGATCCTCAGATCATCAGATCCTCAGATCATCAGAACCTCAGATCCTCAGATCATCAGATCATCAGATCCTCATATCATCAGAACCTCAGATCCTCAGATCCTCAGATCACCAGACGATGAATAACTGCATTATTTAATTGCAATAAAATGAAACACACACTTTAATGAAACCCTTGTGCAGAAGAAAATGAAGCAGAAAGGAATTCAGATTTCTCGAGAACCGATTTCTGTGGACGAAAGACGTTTGATGTAGCGGAATGTAGCGAGTGTTTCGTCTTTACCTTCCATGCAGCACTGGCGCCAGAGCCCCGAGTGCGTGAGAACCTCTTCGTTCTTTTGGGCGGTGTCGTTGTCGCCCGTGCTCTCGGTGCGACACACTCCGGGCGAGTAAAGCCAATAATCCGTTCCCACTGCGATGGTCATGAGGCTGAACGCAGCAAACGCTCCGGCTGTAGTGACGAGCATCTGCGCTCCACGGTTGCACGGCCTCATCGTTCTTCCATCTCACGTTCGTAGACGACGATCCGAGGTGGCACCTGAACGAGAATCACACCGTCGTCCTTCGCTCGGGAACTCCGCACTTGTTTTTGCTTCGTCGGTTAACCGTGAAGTTCTGAGATCATCTAAAACGAAGCGGAATAGTTCACCAGGGCATTCTTGCTGCAGTGCACAATGATGAGCGTGTCCTCTGGTCACGGCCACTAGAACGACCGCCCCTTCGTCACGGATCGATAGCGTGAGTGAACCCTGTGTGAAGCCTAGTCCATTATCTGCATGTAGATTTAGATGCCTAATGAACGTCGGGTCCTGCACATGCTTTCCGGGTCCGGAAAATGGATTCAGCTGGACCAGATCTGCTGGGCTATCCCGGCCCAGAACTTTAAAACGACAGAATCAAGAACACTTCATGAAGGCACTAAACCCGAGCTCATGAGCAGATAATGAATACGTAATGGAGATATAAACACTGTCCGATCTGCCTCCTCTGCACAAAGACCAACAAATACACACAGCGTTTGGAAATTTCAACTTTATTTCGTCCTACACACACACACACACGCACACACACACACACGCGCACACACGCAGCATGCATCGTTGCGAATATCCATCGTTGGATCGATAAACCCTCGGCCCTACGTCAGTTCACTTGTAATCCTCGTTCATTGCTGTTTCGTCGACTTGCATAGTTAAATCCGTAATTCTGGGGAAGGTTAGTACCGGAAGCCCTTAATTTTATCTTTCACAACCGACAACAACGAAAAAAATACACAACAACTCCTGCATCAAATACATGCGAGTTTAAAGTGCGTGCGCACGGATGACGACGGAAAATAACGACTCTTATCGGATATATTTTTAAAATAGACTCTCCTGTCGATTAACAGCTGTTAGCGAACGTTAAATGCCACGGACGTCCACGTATCCGTATTATAATACATCGCCAGCACTGGTCACGTGACCACACAACGCTTGCTCTTATGGAAGACTAGGATCTCTATTGTACGCTACGTTTATTTCTACATACAAAATGAAAGATCTATCAACAGCGATAAGGATCTCTGCTATAATCCGACCACAATACATATCGACACGGAAGCGCTACCACGCATGCACATGGTGGACTGGTTTCTGCTTGTCCCCCCCCACAACGAGTCTACAAAGTCCACAAGATGCTTCATACCGACACAAAAACTTCATGAGTAAATAGTATTTTGATTTGCATGTAGCGTCGCTAAATCATCACCATCATAAAAACCCGCGGACCGGAGCGAACGCACGACGTGACGATCGAGTCTGGAGACGCACGCGCACGAGGCCGGAGTCGTCTTCTAAAACAATCACGGCTGTTATTATAATCATGCGTCTTTCCTGTTTTTAAAGCAACTTGTTTTTAAATCGCGCTTAGACCGTGGCTGTGCGTAAGTATTCACACGCGTACTGTAGAAACATCATGCTTTTATAACACGGAAAGGATTGCACGGGAGGCCGGGGGTGAATACTTATGCAAGCCATCGTAGCACTATCAACTATAACAACGAATGAGCTTAACTTTTAATTCGCGCACTGAGACGTCGTCTACGCCACTCAGATCGCCATCTTGCTCGGGGTTTTCTCGTGTTCCACATAAAACAACGGCGTATGGATGAGTCCGTTATCATCGTCATCGTTTTTTAAAATATGTTTGAATTGCAAAAAAAACAAACAAAAACAAAACAAACAAAAAAACATGGATGCTGATGTGTTATTTATTACTAGGACTGTAATTTGTTATAATTTAGGCTGTACGTGGTTTATTATTATTATTATTATTATGATGATGAAATATGACGGTGTAAATCGTTAGAAATGGTACAGGTCATATTTTTGTAATATATTTGCTAAAATTTGCCGTTTGATTGGACCGGAATTTGAGCTGGTCGGATATTCTCATGGAGATGATAAAACGTTCTCATGGAGATTATGAACATCGTCGTTGACGCGCTTCGTCCGGCGCGTCTGAGACGATCGGGTCGGTCAGGACAGCGAGGACGGGAAAACGGCGGAGGAGGAGCCGATCACGGACCGGAGGTTACACCTGAATGACGAACTCCGGGTTGGTGTAGGAAAAGCCTTGGAACTCGTTCTGGTCCAAATTCATGATGAAGAGTTTATCGGTTGGAGTGAGCTCCACTGCCATCTTGGTGAACTCCTTGTCGAAGTTGCCCGCGTCGCGGCGATTCTTCTAGAAATCGGAGAGAAACGGGGAAAGAGAAAGGGTCGTGTCGGTCACTGAGTTACAGGGCGGACATGGTGCTTATAAAAACAACAGAACAAGGTGGAGATGATCATTTTCCTGTTATGAAGCACTGACTTTGGCGATGATTAGAATCACCCTCCAAAGATCCAGTACAGTACGTTCTAGAATAGCGTAGTGGATAAAACAAGTACACGTCCATCCAAACTCCACACTGGAGACTCCTTCCACGGATGATAAATAACAACAACAAAACTCACCATATCAACACCACGTCTGTTGATGATATTTTTGTCTTATTGGAAGATCCACCATGAAGATGGGAGACCTGTCAGAGCTGCTGAGTTCAACAGCGCCCTGGAGTAAGTTCATTTTTTGACGCCAAAAGTCAGTCGTTCATGTTTCGAGGCCACTGATGCGAGTACGTCATGTGACCTCCATCGTCACTTCATGTCAGCAGCTAGATCAGATCTAAATCAGATCCAGATGTAGCTTCTTATCAAGTATCATTTACCCATTACAAACCAACGTACACATTGTGTATGATGCCATAGAAAATTTGTTATAAATGTTTTCTTATTTACATATCTCATCACAAACACAGAGATTTTCAATACATGGTGGATATTGTATAAATATATAAATATATGAGTTATGAAATCTTTGCTCATATATGCTCAGAAAGCTTTAGCTTTTCTTTAGTTGAAAGGGTGGCTCCAGGAAGTGCTTGGGCCCGTAATTGCTGCCTGCAGTTGTATTTAATATTATTATTATTATTAGTTGTAAGAAATGGTAGACATTTTTAAGGTGTTCCACAAGTATCTACACTCGGTCCCGTCCTGTTTTCTTGCGCGTGCTTCCGTCGGGTCGGACCGGGTCACTGGATGAAATGATGACGCTACGAAGGCCAAAGGATTTGTCCCGGTCACGTTCTTGTAAAGCATCAGGAACATCAGATGTTTACAAACATTTACAGATTTCCTTTGACGGATTCCTACCTTGAGTGGGGCTCAGAGGAGCACCCTTCTCCTGCTCGCCCCTCGGCCTGGTCCCTGTGAGCCTACGCGACAGCTGGCAGATGTTCTCACAGAAATGAACGAGGGTGTTTCTCTCACACACACACACACACACACACACACTTACACAGGCATGCTTTCAGATATACAACTTCCAGCAGACGGTCTTGATTAGCGTGTGTGTGTGTGTGTTGGCATGTGCTGCTGGAAGGAGCATCTGGATGAAAGATTTATTGTTTGGTCTTTCGCTGACTCTGCTTTTTTCATAAACGGTCGCAGGTTTTGTTAAATGACTTTAACGACCTCGACCAAGCTCTAATAAAACACAAAACCCCCTTATACGCTTACACCCTTACGCTGAATATGCGGTCACACCAACATTAAGAGGATTCAGTGCAGAACACGGGAAAGGATTTGAAGGTGCCCATGCCTTTATTTTATTGGTCACTCCGCAGGATGAGGTTCTCGCTGAAGAGCAACGAGAAACTCGCCGCGCAACACATCATCACCGCACAATAACAATGTGTTGTATCGCGAGGATGCTGTTCAGATCGTGTGAGAAACAAAACAAAACAAACAACAAAGTTTATTCATAAATGGACTATTTTGTGTGTATATATATATATATATTAAAATGTAAAATGTACCATCTCTTCACAGTGGATTGCATTTCTCTCGTTCAAATACTTTGAGGGCTTCTGGTTTAACAAGAAGAATTAGAATAATGTACGACACAGAACTGCTGGACTAACCACAAAAGATACGCTCTCTATTTTTACCCCCAAACATCATCATCATAATAATAATAATAATAATAATAATAATAATAATAATGATACCACTTTTGGGACCACTTTTTGAAAACTTCTGGTGTAAAGAGTGTATCCAAGTTCATGCATGATGTCACCACCCCGAAATAAAAAACACCACCACTGTACACCTGATACACGTGTGCTGAGAGAGGGAAAGCAAAAAACATTTAAAAACAAACAAACAAACAAACAAACAAACAAAAAAAGCACTCGGTCCCCGTTTGGGAATCACTGATGTAAACGAACTACATTAAATCACACAGGACCAAAGTCTAATCCTGACCTGACTTTTGATTTGGCACAGAGAGAGATCGATCTATAGATATATATATATATATGAGGAAATAAAGAAACGTTTGTGTGTATACGCGTGCTCACACTGGGCCTCGTTTATCAACCTGAATAGATTTCAGCGAAGTTGTGCGTAAAGATTACGTTTCATACACCAACTGAAGTAAAAAAAAAAATCCCTGCGTGATTTAAATGAACGATCTACAAAATCGTCAGTGCTTGTCGACTTGAATTCACGGCGCGTTTACATTTAGCCACGCCCACAAAACTCGGAAACGGGCGAAATCGCGGCGGAACGTAATGGAAGAGCGGCGCCGCCTGGACCGTCCGGTAATGCAGATCGGCCGTCGCGGCTTGCCGGTTACCACGGACGCGCGCCGACTCCTCCTCCTCCTCCTAGAGGGCGCCATTACTTTTGATTGTCCCGATCGTTAATACGAAAAGTCTCGGCGCGTACCCCGCAGCGTTAGTTCTTAGTGCAAGTTCTCGCAGGATACGACGTTTTTCGGAACTTTCGCGAATCGTCGAAACGCGCCGGCGAACAAATCTCCTTCGTATCCGCTTTGATAAACAAGGCCCAAAATAAACAAACAAACAAACAAAAAAAACCCCCACAACAAACAAACAAAAAGTACCAGGAACAGACTGACCTACAGAATGAAACTTGGTGGCTTTTAATATTTTGGCGAATATTGTTTAAAAAAAAAAAGTATACTTTATATCTATATCATCTATAATATATATCCTATTTATATTCGAAACCCCGCCCCGCCAAAAAGATATGCAAATAGACCGCTCATTATTTTAACCGAATAATAAAAAGTAAACATGTATATATATATATTTCTCATGTAGTCAACTCATAACATTACGAGTTTATAACACCGTAGAAGGGCAATGTGTGTGTGTGTGTGTGTGCGTGTGTGTGTGTGAGATAATTAACCAGCATGAACCGTATGAAACAAACGGAAGCGTAAATGTAAATACAGACTGGTCAAACTGATTGGCTCGTTAGGTCTCGGTCGTTTCAGGCTCTCCGATCTGATTGGTGCAAGCGCCACGCTGCTATTGGCTACTTGGACTCCTGAGCTGGGAAATCGGGGTTAATGTACGAGAAACCCTGGAACTCGTCCTGGTCCAGGTTAAGAATCACTTCCTGGTCGGGAGGGGTCAGGACCGGAGGATGGCGGGTGAAAAAACGGTCAAAGTTCTCTGCGTCTCGACCGCACTGTGGAGAAGACGAGAGAAGAGAGGAGTGCGATGGGAGGATGGCGGTTAAGATGAAATAAAGTAAAACAACAACAACAAAAAGGTGTCATAAACATGGCAAAAAACAATAAGTCTGCAGGAACAATGTGAAACATGCGAAAGCGGGATTAAAACACAGAGATGTCATTTCCAGGACAAATCAGAGCGGTAAATAAATCACAGCCAGTTATCTTCAAATGCTTTAATCCCATTCGTGTTATTTTATATATATAAATATACGTCTATATCGATATATATAAAAGCAGAACATTCTTCAACTGAAACCAAATGAGGATGTTTAATAAGAGGTGACTCTCAGTTTCGAAGCACAAGCATGGAGCGGATTCTCGTGAGATGAAGTGCTCAGTGCGTGCTCATCGGGTATACGATCGTGTCGTGACGGTCACGACCCGTGGAATCCGATCGGCCCGATCGGGCGCCGATCCGATCGATCGTGATATATAGGAAGAACGAGACACTCGGCGGAGACGCCGTTACACCACGACGTGCCGAAGCTTTATTCCGTGTGTTTTATTCCTTACTCAAGCAGGTCTGATCTTCAAGCGGGTCTGATCTTCAAGCGGGTCTGATCAGGAGTTAGTGGAGTGAACCGGAACCTGTGTGTACCGGCGCTGGAGCGAATTAAACCGCCGAGATCAAAGAAACACCGTTACAGACGTGCAGGTCACATGATCGACAGGGTCTTCTTAATGTTACCCTATCCCTTTAATAAAGTTGATTATATATATATATGTGTGTGTGTGTGTGTGTGTGTGTGTGTGTGTGAGTGAGTGGCAGCTCCTTCAGCCCGATGAAAGAAAGATGACATCAAAGTGAACGTCAGAAAGAAAAAAAGGTTAAGAGATATGACAGAACGGTCACACCCACCGCCGTGATTAATAACACGTTACACTTATTATTATTATTATTATTTTCTGTTATGTACGTGTATATAATCAAACTCTGCTCATGGGTACGTGGAGGCCTCGTGGAACGTGCCGAGATGATTCCGCACGTTGACGCGTTTCCTTTTGAAACAGGAAGTCAGACTGACGGCGTGTTAAAATGCTTGTTTACCTGTCAAGCAAAACACGCCCCCCCCCCCCCCCACAGGGGGCGGAGCATATCCATTTATCCTGAGAGAATTCAGCTGGAGGAACTGAAGTCACATTTTCCATCTCCTTTTGATAGGGAAGTGAAATTCTTTCTCACACACACACACACACACACACACACACACACACACACACACGTTTACTTACTGCTTTGGGTTTGAACGGAGGTTGAACCTCTTTGTTCTGCAGCTTCTCCCAGTCCATGTACCGGAAGAAGGCGTGTTCCTTAATGTCTCGCTCGCCCTCAGGGCCGCAACCCAAACGCTTCCCCGGATGCTTCGTCATCAGCTGAAACGCACGCGGCCAACTGTGAGCAACTGACAGCAGCGCAGGTTTATATATTTATATATGAACGCGCTCGCTCGGACGCGTAATCGTTTCTATAGCAACGGCGCATTCGCATCGCGGCGGACGCTCCGCTGATAATACCCAGATAAAAATCCCGCCAGCGACGGTTTGGTCTGGTGAGAGGAATGGTTTGAAATGGTTTGTGCTAGCATGGTTACTAACGAACCATGCTAGCACATTCTGTGTATAATAACGTGTGTGTGCACACTCACGCCCTTGCATATAGCCACGGCTTCTTTAGACATGGATTTGGGATAGGAAACGTGGTGCTCCATGATGGACTGGAAAAGCTCGTCTTCGTCTTCGCCGTCGAACGGCGGCTACACACAAAAGGGCAAGAGGTAGAAAGACGCTACGTTAGAACGCGCGCTGATCGGCATCGTGGGCGTAGCTTGCTGAGGGCGTTCAGCGCTCACCTGTCCTGCTAACATCTCGTACAGCAGAACTCCGTACGCCCACCAGTCCACGGACTTCCCGTACGGCTGATAGGCTATGATCTGAAAGTGCACAGACAGAGGGAACCGTTTACCACAGCCGCGTCACACTTCCTGTCGCCGCGGTTACGGGCGTTTACAATAATACACTTGCTGAAGGAGAAGTCTGTACGAGAATGCGGATCGGACGGCCGACAACGCAGGGATTTTAATTGGGTTTATTGTAAATCTTACGTGTTACTGAGCTGTTGTTCCAAACACACACACACACACACACACCTCGGGTGCAATGTAGTCCGGAGTTCCGCAGAAGGTTTTCGTAGTCACACCATCGATCATGTTCTCCTTGCACATGCCGAAGTCGGCGATTTTAATGTGACCCTCGGAATCCAGCATCACGTTATCCAACTTCAAGTCTCTACACACACACACACACACACACACACACACACACACACACACACACACACACACACACACACACACACACACACACACACACACACACGTATGAGCGACTCCAAACATTAAGAATGATGCATCGTTATTCGTTATTTTTTTTATACTGCTCTAGAAACCTCTTTCGTTATTATCGAGCTGTGAAATGCGTTAGAATAACGTTGCTGGAACGTTAGAAACTGTTCGTACCTGTAAATGATGCCTTTTAAATGGAGAAAGAATAGACCAATGGCAATCTCTGCAGCGTAGAACCTAGACACACACACACACACACACACACACACACACACACACGCGCGTGCACACACACACACACACACACACACACACACACAGTTCCTATACTGATAATCAGACTATTCAATTCCCTTGTTTTTTCCCGTGTGTGTGTGTGTGTGTGTGTGTGTGTGTGTGTGTGTGTGTATCTGTACTTACACAGCATGCGGCTCCTTAAACTTCCCCATTTGCTGTATCTGGTACATCAGATCTCCACCGTTAATGTACTCCATCACAAAGTACAGACGGTCCTACACACACACACACACACACACACACACACACGAAAATCAGTGACACAGAACAGACAGTAAACAGGGATGTGAGATATGATCATCAATTCCAGCCCACGGAGACACAAAGCTCCGCCCCCGAACTAGAGTTAGCATTAGCATTAGAAAAGACTACGAGAGAATCAAATCTCCTGCGGTCATCAGCGCTCATGTGGTTTGGAATAAAACGGCGTATAACGGAACGGTGTAACACTTCCTTCACGTCGCGCTCACATCAGGCTCTAAAGAGTCACGCTGATTTATAACAGTTTTATCACGCTGTTGATGTTACCGATGATTTTAAGCTGTTGCTAATTAGTGTTATCGTTCAGCCGCAACCGCTAGCTAGTGTCTCGGCTTAGCGAGCGAGCGAGTTCTACGATTTCGATAGAGTTCGTGATCTGAAACGTTATTAAATCGATAAAAAGGAAATGAAATGAAAAATGACGACACAATACAGGAAGTTCAATTAGACGTGGAAACTTTTCCATCAGCGGTTCTTCCTGCTCTGTTGTCGCTGTTGTTGTTGTTGTTGTTGTTGTTGTTGTTGTTTTCTACAAACACTGTATTTTTAAACGTGGCACTAACCGACTGAGAAGGAACCTCTGGAGCGTATGAGGAACTGAATGTGAATTTGAATGCAGGAGTATCTGTTATCTGCAGAAGCAGAGAAAGCAGAAGTTGCACAAGCTGTGTGTGTGTGTGTGTGTGTGTGTGTGTGTACCATAGTCTGAAAGCACGAGTGCAGCTGTGTTAGAAAAGGCGGTTTTCCAGAAAGCGCCAGGACTCTCTTCTCCACCATGGTGCACTCCACGTCATCGTCCTGGATCACCACGTCCTTCTTTAGGATCTTCACGGCGTAAAGCTCGTCCGTTCCTTTGCGCTCGGCGAGCATCACCTGGAGACGCAAAATGCCTTTATGGTGAAATGCGGAACGATCCGGAATAAATTTTTTTTTCCCCCATAACGACAATATATATATATATATATATTAACACCCACATGCTAATGCATTATCGTTTCTATAGTAACGGATTGAAAATAAACATCAATGCGGGGAAGTTTTCTATTTAACGTTGATGGAAGGAGTCTCCAGCGTCAGAGGGAAAGCTGCAGGGGTTAAAGCGCTTAGGTACCTTTCCGAAGCTGCCTTTTCCCAGGACCATGATGAAGTTAAAATCGGACAGCTTGACGCGATCCTGGTTGCCGTTGGAGTCGTATTTGGAGATGTCGTTGGACGACGAGCTGTCGGTGTTCTTCTGGCCCGGACCGATCCTGGCTCTCTGAGAGGAACGAGAGAAAACAAGAATAAAACACTTCAGGACGCGTCGGCATTCAGGACCGCCAGGGCGCCCCCTGGTGGTGCGTATACGCATTGTAACGTGTTGAAATGGGATCGCTGACCTCAAACTTCTGCCGGAGTTCCTCGTTACCGTCTTCACCGTCTGGTTGGACCGGAACGTTAAAATATTCGCCTTCTTCTTGGCCCAACAACTTATACCTAGAAGATAAAGAGTCCGTGTCTTAGGAACAGCGGAACCTCGAGGTTCTACGGGCGAGTCGTGAGCGGAGACGTGTGGATGTACGAGGGCGATTGGAAATGCGTTTGTTTAAAGACCTTACCAGCCACTGACCCCTTGCTTTTGGAGCTCGGAGATGCCAAACGAGAGAGAACCCATGAAGTCATTCCTGCTGGTCAGATCCCAGTCCCAGATTTCCACAGACAGACGTCTGTCCTTATCCGTCTCACGCAGATTGCTACAGGAGCACACGCACGAGGCAAATAAAAACAACAACAAAGGTTTTTTTCAGAGGATTAGCAGCTAGTGGAGATTTCCATGAGAATAAAAGGGAAGATTTGGCGTACAATGCGAACGTCTCGTTCCAGGTGGGGTTGAGCGAACACTTGATGGTTTTGGTTTTCTGCTTGCTTTCGCTCTTGGGGTCGGGAATCAGTTTGAGCTTGACGTACGGGTCCGACAAGCCGTTCGGGTCCATCGGCACCAGGTTCCGAGCCTCTTTGACTGTTTGGGGGAAGAGTACAGCGTATAAGACATTGCACAAAACACAAACATCTGGCCGTCGACAACCGCACAGCTGTTTACTGCCTTAGAACCCGAGAGAGGACACACGGGCCCGATTATTACAGAACAAACCAACGAACACGTCGGACCCCGACCTCTGACCCCGAACACAGCCGTTAGCTTAGCGTTAGCCGAAACCGCTTCACCGCTGCTGCTGGTGTAGAGAATTATAACGTATTAGAATGAGCGCAAACATTTCAACCTGCACTGCTGTCAGCTCCTAACCGCGTTCTACACACATCTGGACGACTTCTAACCGCGTTCTAGACACATCTGGCCGACTTCTAACCGAGTTCTACACACATCTGGCCGACTTCTAACCGAGTTCTACACACATCTGGCCGACTTCTAACCGAGTTCTAGACACATCTGGCCAACTTCTAACCGAGTTCTAGACACATCTGGCCAACTTCTAACCGAGTTCTAGACACATCTGGCCGACTTCTAACCGAGTTCTACACACATCTGGCCGACTTCTAACCGAGTTCTACACACATCTGGCCAACTTCTAACAGAGTTCTACACACATCTGGACGACTTCTAACCGACTTCTACACACATCTGGCCGACTTCTAACCGAGTTCTACATACATCTGGCCGACTTCCAACAGAGTTCTACACACATCTGGACGACTTCTAACCGAGTTCTACACACATCTGGCCAACTTCTAACCGAGTTCGGCACACATCTGGCCGACTTCCAACAGAGTTCTACACACATCTGGACGACTTCTAACCGAGTTCTACACACATCTGGCCAACTTCTAACCGAGTTCGGCACACATCTGGCCGACTTCTAACAGAGTTCTAGACACATCTGGCCAACTTCTAACCGAGTTCGGCACACATCTGGCCAACTTCTAACCGAGTTCGGCACACATCTGGCCGACTTCTAACAGAGTTCTAGACATATCTGGCCGACTTCTAACCGAGTTCTAGACACATCTGGCCGACTTCTAACCGAGTTCTACACACATCTGGCCAACTTCTAACCGAGTTCTACACACATCTGGCCGACTTCTAACAGAGTTCTACACACATCTGGCCAACTTCTAACAGAGTTCTACACACATCTGGACAACTTCTAACCGAGTTCTACACACATCTGGACGACTTCTAACCGAGTTCTAGACACATCTGGCCAACTTCTAACCGAGTT